>NC_058519.1:187647580-187950611 GCF_904849725.1 Hordeum vulgare subsp. vulgare | reverse complement strand
CACCGCAAAAGAATATTACATCGAATAGATCTCCATGAAGATCATGGAGAACTTTGTATTGAAGATTCAAGAGAGAGAAGAAGCCATCTAGTTACTAACTATGGACCCGTAGGTCTATGGTGAACTACTCACGCATCATCAGAGAGGTCATGGTGTTGATGAAGAAGCCCTCCGTATACAAATGCACCCTCCGGCAGGGCACCAGAACATGCCCCATGTGGGAACTTGCGGAGAGAGAAGCTTACGGCGGCGGAAAAGTACTTTCGATGATCTCGTGATTTTTTTGGGATTTTTAGGGAATATATAGGCGCAACCCCTAGGTCAGGGGACGCTCAGGGGGCCCACAAGCCTGGATGGCGCGGCCTCCCCCCTGGCCGCGGGGTGGGGGCTTGTGGGGCCCCTGGGGCTCCCCTGCCTTGACTCCCAAGCTCCCCGATCTTCTTCCATTCCAGAAAAAATCTTTTCGGGGATTTTCTTCCGTTTGGACTCTGTTTCAAAATCTCCTCTGAAAGGGGTCAAAAACATGGAAGAAACAGGAACTGGCACTTGACACTGAGTTAATAAGTTAGTCCTAAAAAATAAATAAAAGGCATGCAAAACATCCAAAGTTTGACAAGATAATAGCATGAAACCAGCAAAAATTATAGATATGTTGGAGACGTATCAAGCATCCCCAAGCTTAACTCCTGCTCGTCCTCGAGTAGGGAAGTGATAAAGAATGAATTTTTGATGTGGAATGCTACCTAGCATAGTTGTCCTTTGCAACTTCTTTCACGTAGCATGAATGTTCAGATCCGTACGATTCAAAGCAATAGTTTTCTATTGACATGAAAACAGTAATACTTCAAGCAAACTAGTAAAGTAATCATGAACTTTCAAAATAACAAGGCTAAAGAAAGTTATGCCTACAAAATCATATAGTCTAGCTATGCTCCATCATCCTCACACAACTAATGTAAATCATGCACAACCCCGGAATTGGCCAAGTAATTGTTTTCGCACTCTTACTTTCTCAAACTTTTTATAACTATCATGCAATACATGAGCGCGAGCCATGGATATAGCACTATAGGTGGAATAGAGTGTGGTGTTGGTTGTGATACAAAAAAGGAGGAGATGGTCACACTGACTCGACGTATCAATAGGCTACAAAGATGCCCATTAATAGATATCAATGTGAATGAGTAGGGATTGCCATACAAGAGATGCACTAGAGCTATAAGTATGTGAAAGCTCAAAAGGAAAACTAGTGGGTGTGCATCCAACTTGCTTTCTCGCGATGACCTAGGGCAATTTTGAGTAAGCCCATCATTTGAATATACAAGCCAAGTTATAAAATGAAGATTCCCACTAGCATATGGTAGTGACAAAGCAAGAAGCTCTCAATCATGAAGAACATGGTGCTAACATGAAGCACAAGTGTGGAAAAAGATAGTAGCATTGTCCCTTCTCTCTTTTTCTCTCTTTTCTTTTTTTCATTTGGGCTCTTAGGCCTCTTTTCTTTTCTTTTCTTTTTTTTTGTTTTTGGGCTCTTTGGCCTCTTTTTTTCCTCACATGGGACAATGCTCTAATAATGATGATCATCACACTTTTATTTACTCATAGCTCAAAGATCACAATGATGATGACTCCATAGGAAATGCCTCCGGCAGTGTACCGGGATGTGCAACGATCTAGCATGGCGTATGACGTTGAAACATCTCACTAGCTATCTTACGATCATGAAGTGGCAATATGAGAGTGACGACACAAGTCATGAGAGGGAATGGTGGGAGTTGCATGGCAATATATCTCGGAATGGCTATGAAAATGCCATAGTAGGTAGGTATGGTGGCTGTTTTGAGGAAGGAATTTTGTCGGTTTGTGCACCGGCAAGAATTGTACGGCACTAGAGAGGCTAGCAATGGTGCAAGGTGACAGTGCATCTATACCATGGGCTCACATTAGTCATGAAGAACTCACATACTTATTGCGAAAGTTTTATTAGTAATCAAAACAAAGTGATAAACACATACTCCGAGGGGACGGGTTGGTAGGTGTAAACCATCGCGCGATCCCGACCACAACACAATGGATGACAATGAATAGATCAATTATTCTCCGACTTCCTAACATAGCGGTTCACCATACGTGCATGCTACGGGAATCACTAACTCCAACACAAGTATCTTCAGATTCACAACACCCTACTAACATAACTCTCAATATTACCGAATCCACGTCTCAAAACTAATTGGGAGGAATCGAAACTTCTCTTTCTACTCAATGCACATGAAGATGGAGGTTTTTGCATCCTCTTTGGGTACCTAGCACATTTGGGACTACTTTCATAGCATAAGCCAACTACCAAATCACGCACCGTCGTGCTCTAAATATATAAGTGAAGCACAAGAGCAAAAGTATCTAGCTCAAAAGATATAAGTGAAGCACTAGAGCAAAAGTATCTAGCTCAAAAGATATAAGTGAAGCACTAGAGCAAAAGTATCTAGCTCAAAAGATATAAGTGAAGCATTATGAGCATTCTAGCAAAATCACGATGAGTGCATGTCTCTCTCTCTCTCAAAAAGGTGTGCAACAAGGATGATTGTGACACAACAAAAAGAAAAGACTCCTAAGATACAAGACGCTCCAAGGAAAACACATATCATGTGGTGAATAAAAATATAGCTCCAAGTAATGTTACCGATGGATTGAAGACGAAAGAGGGGATGCCTTCCCGGGGCATCCCCAAGCTCAGGATTTTTGGTGTCCTGGAATTTGGCTTGGGACGCCTTGGGAATCCCCAAGCTTGAGCTCTTTCCACTCCTTATCTCTTTGTCCATGAGAACATCACCCAAAACATGAAAACTTCACAACACAAAACTTAAACAGAAACTTGTGGTAACTTAGTACAAGATAACAAACTACCACTTCTTTTGGTACTGTAGCAAACTTGAATTCCATCTATATTGATGATGGGCTACTACATTCTCACTTTTCCAGGGCTAGTACCCCCCGATACTAACCACAATTTCATCAAAACAAGCAACCAACTCAACAAAAACAGAATCTGTCAAAAACAGACCAGTCTGTAGCAATCTGTATACTTCGTATACTTCTGGTACCTAAACAAATCTGAACAATTACGACGGCCTGGCCAAAAAGCATATCAATCAAAAGCAGAAAGAATCAACTCAAAATCTCTTTCTGAATAAAAATGAAAAATCATCTCGTGAGCGAAAAGTTTCTGTCTTTTTCCAGCAGGATCAAACAATCATTACCAAGACTAGTCATAAAGTCTTTGCTTGGCTCAAACACAAAAAAGAACACAAAAAACACAATCACAACAGAATTATGAAAGTGTGGACGCAACAAAACAGAAAGAAAAATATAAATTCATTGGGTTGCCTCCCAACAAGCGCTATTGTTTAACGCCCTTAGCTAGGCATTGATATTTCAATGACGCTCACATAAAAGATAGCAATCGGACACGAAGAGAGCATCATGAAACATGTGAAAATCACATCTAAGTCTAACATACTTCCTATGCATAGGCATTTTATAGGGAAAAAATTGTCAAGACAACCAATAGCTGTCATATGCAAGGAAGAAGAAAGAGACAATAGCAATCTCCACATAACGAGAGGTAATTTGGTTACATGAAAGTTTCTACCACAATATTTTCCTCTCTTATAGCAATTACATGTGGGATCATAATCAAACTCAACAAAATAGCTATCACAAAGGGTATTCTTTTCATGATCCACATGCATGCAAAGTTGAAGCTCTTCAAAAATAGTGGGATTATCATCACCTAAAGTGATGACTTCTCCAAACCCACTTTCAATCTTATTGCAAACATCATATTCATCATGAGGCTTAAACAAATTTTCATGATCATAAGAAAAATCATTACCCCGATCACGATCATTGCAACAAGTAGTGGACATAGCAAAACTAGCATCCCCAAGCTTAGGGTTTTGCATATTTTTAGCATGATTGTCACTAATAGAGTTTATAGTGAAACCATTGCAATCATGCTTTTCATTCAAGGAGCCCTCGTGAATCACTTCATGAATTTATTCATCACGATTTTCAGATTCACGCATCTCAAGCAAAACTCCATAAAGATAGTCAAGTGCACTCAAATCACTAGCAATTGGATCAACATAATTGGATCTCTTAAAGAGATTACCATGGGGATGAGGATCCATATCAATAGATTTTCAGCAAGCGAAGATGCAAGCATATTGAAGGCACATAGCGCACAAGCGAATAGAAAGAAAGTGAGAGAAAGGGCGAACGAAAAAGGCACACAAAAAAGGAAAATTGTGAAGTGGGGGAGAGGAAAACGAGAGGCAACTGGCAAACAACGTAAATGCAAGAGATGAGTTTGCGACACCTACTTGGATGAGTTCTTGACTTGATCTTCCTCCCTGGCAACGGTTCCAGAAATTCTTCTGCTATCCCACAGACAACAGCGCCAGAATTTGACACGTTCATAGAGGCTGGGCTTGCGTTGGTTTTTCCCTTGAAGAGGAAAGGGTGATGTAGCACAGGAGCAGTAAGTATTTCCCTCAGTTTGAGAACCAAGGTATCGATCCAGAAGGAGGGTCTCGTCAAGTCCAGAGTACCTGCGCAAGCACAAACAAGCTTGGACCCAACGCTTCAAAGGGGTTGTCAATCCCTTCAAGATTGTTTGCAAAGTGAGATCTGAAGGCGGAGAGTGCAACAAAGTTAAAAGTGTAAGGCTGAAAATATGGTGTGGAGTAAACCCTGGGGGCCATAGTGTTCACTAGAGGCTTCTCTCAAAATAGCAAGTATCACAGTGGGTGAACAAATTACTGTCGAGCAATTGATAGAACCGCACAAAGTCATGACGATATCTAAGGCAATGATCATACATATAGGCATCACGTCCGAGACAAGTAGACAGATACTTTCTGCATCTACTACTATTACTCCACAGATCGACCGCTATCCAGCATGCATCTAGTGTATTGAGTTCATGACGAATAGAGTAATGCTTTAAGCAAGGTGACATGATGTAGAGGGATAATCACAAACCAATGATCAAAACCCCATCTTTTTACCCTTGATGGCAACAACACAATGCGTGCCTCGCTACCCCTTCTGTCATTGGGTGAGGTCACCGCATGGTATGAACCCAAAACCAAGCACTTCTCCCATTGCAAGAATCATAGATCTAGTTGGCCAAACAAAACCCACAACTCGAAGAGAATTACAAGGATATGAAATCATGCATAAGAGAGATCAGAAGAAACTCAAATAATATTCATAGATAATATGATTATAAATCCACAATTCATCGGATCTCGACAAACACACTGCAAAATAATATTACATCGGATAGATCTCCATGAAGATCATGGAGAACTTTGTATTGAAGATCCAAGAGAGAGAAGAAGCCATCTAGTTACTAACCATGGACCCGTAGGTCTATGGTGAACTACTCACGCATCATCGGAGAGGTCATGGTGTTGACGAAGAAGCCGTCCATGTCCGAATCCCCCCTCCGGCAGGGCACCAGAACGTGCCCCAGATGGGATCTTGCGGAGACAAAAGCTTGCAGCAGCGGAAAAGTACTTTTCATGATCTCCTGATATTTTTGGGATTTTTAGGGAATATAAAGGCGCAACCCCTAGGTCATAGGACGCTCAGGGGGCCACAAGCCTGGATGGCGCGCCCTCCCCCTGGACGCGGGGTTGGGGCTTGGCTCCCAAGCTCCCCGATCTTCTTCCGTTCCAGAAAAAATCTTTCCGGGGATTTTCTTCCGTTTGGACTCCGTTTCAAAATCTCCTCTGAAAGGGGTCAAAAACATGGAAAAACAGGAACTGACACTTGGCACTGAGTTAATAAGTTAGTACCAAAAAATAAATAAAAGGCATGCAAAACATCCAAAGTTTGACAAGATAATAGCATGAAACCATCAAAGATTATAGATACGTTGGAGACGTATCAGTCACTAGAGGCGGTAGATTGACCCAGGAACCTTTGTATCCTGAGGGCAGTACCCAAGCACCGGTCCACCCGCATATCAAACTATCAAAGTAAACAAAGCGAATCATATGAACATGATGAAACTAGCATGACAGAAATTCCCGTGTTTCCTCGGGAGCGTTTTTCTTCCGATAAGACTTTGTCCAGGCTTGTCCGTTCCTACAAAAGGGATTGGGCCACTTTGCTGCATCGTTGCTACTTCTGTTACTTGTTGCTTGCTACAAATCATCTCACCACACAACTACTTGTTACCGATAATTTCAGTGTTGCAGATATTTCCTTGCTGAAAACCACTTATCAGATCCTTCTACTCCTCGTTGGGTTTGACAGTCTTATTTATCGAAAGGACTACGATTGATCCCCTATACTTGTCGATCATCGAGACACTTTTCTGGCGCCGTTGCCGGGGAGTGAAGCGCCATTGGTAAGTGGAACTCGGTAAGCCATTGAGGGGCTTGTTCGGGGTATGTTCACCTCAAACGGAAGCACAAAGAGTTTCTCCTCAACCTGTTGCACCTACTGAAAATATTTGCTTTGAATTTCCTTCGGGTATGCTTGAGAAACTGCTGGCTAATCCTTTTACAAGAGATGGAACATAACATCCAGACTTGCATCTAATCTATGTAGATGAAGTTTGCAGGTTTCCCCGAGGATGAAGTCAAGACGAAGGTATTTCCTTTATCTTTGAAGGATAAGGCGTTTCCATGGTATATTCTATGTGATGATACTGGATCATGGGACTACAATCGGTTGAAATTGGAATTTCATCAAAAGTTTTATCCTATGCATATAGTACATTGTGATCGGAATTATATTTATAATTTTTGGCCTCGTGACAGAGAAAGCATCGCACAAGCTTGGGGGAGGCTTAAATCAATGTTATATTCATGCCCCAACCATGAGCTCTCGAGAGAAATTATCATTCAGAACTTCTATGCTCGGCTTTCTCATGATGATCGCACCATGCTTGACACTTCTTGTACCGGTTCTTTTATGAAGAGAGATATTGACTTCAAAAGGAATTTATTGGAGAGAATTAAACGCAACTCTGAAGATTGGGAGCTTGAAGAAGGTAAGGAGTCAGGTATGAAGTTCACGTTTGATTGCGTTAAATCCTTTGTTGAGACAAATACTTTTTGTGACTTTAGCGCTAAGTATGGACTTGACTCTGAGATAGTAGCTTCATTGTGTGAATCATTTGCTGCTCATATTGATCTCCCCAAGGAGAAGTGGTTTAAATATCATCCTCCTTTAGAAGTCAATGTAGTGAAACTCAATCCATTTGAAGAGAAAGTCATTGCCTATAATGATCATGTTGTTCCCAGTGCTTACATTGAGAAACCACCTTTCCCTGTTAGGATAAAGGATCATTCTAAAGCTACAACTGTGATACGTAGAGGCTACATTAGAACACCTACACCCCGTGAGAAAATTAGAGTTGAACCTAGCATTGCTATCATCAAAGATATTCTGTCCGACGATGTTGAGGGACATTATATTCACTTTTGTGAAGATGCTGCTAGAATTGATAAACCTCATGCTAGAGACAAACATAGGCCTGCTGTTAGCACGCCTGTGGTTTCTGTTAAGATAGGAGATCATTGTTATCATGGTTTATGTTATGTGGGTGCTAGTGTTAGTGCAATACCTCAATCCTTATATGATGAAATCAAAGATGAGATTGCACCTGTTGAGATAGAGCCTATTGATGTCACTATTTAGCTTTCCAATAGAGATACTATCTGCCATGTGGGAATTGTTAGGGATGTTGAAGTCTTGTGTGGTAAAACGAAGTATCCTGCTGATTTCCTCGTTCTTGCTACCGCACAAGATAGCTTTTGTCCCATCATATTTGGTAGACCTTTTCTCAATACCGTCAATGCTCATATTGATTGTGAGAAGCAAATTGTCACTGTTGGCTTTGAAGGTGTGTCACAGGAGTTCAATTTCTTCAAGTTTGGTAGACAACTGCATGAAATGGACTTGCCTAGTAAGGATGAAACTATTGCCTTATCTTCTATTGACGTGCCTCCTACTGATCCCTTGGAGCAATACTTGCTTGAGCATGAAAATGATATGCATATGGATGAAAGGGATGAGATAGATAGAGTTTTCTTAGAACAATATCCTATTCTTAAGAATAACTTGCCTATTGAACTGCTTGGGGATCCACCCCCACCAAAGGGTCATCCTGTTTTCGAGCTTAAGCAGTTGCCTGATACTCTTAAGTATGCCTATCTTGATGAAAAGGAGATATATCCTGTTATTATTAGTGCTAGCCTCTCAGAGCATGAAGAAAAGAAGTTACTAAAAATTCTGAGGAAGCACCGTGCTGCTATTGGATATACTCTTGATGATCTTAAGGGCATTAGTTCTACTCTATGCCAGCACAAGATCAAAACTGATCCTGATTTCAAACCAGTTGCTGATCATCAAAGGAGATTGAATCCTAAGATGAAAGAAGTAGTAAGAAAAGATATACTAAAGCTCCTGGAAGAGGGTACTATCTATCCTGTTGCTCATAGCTATTGGGTGAGTCCGGTGCACTGCGTCCCTAAGAAGGGAGGTATTACCGTTGTCCCTAATGATAAGGATGAATTGATCCCACAGAGGATTATTACTGGCTATAGGATGGTGATCGATTTTAGGAAATTGAATAAGGCCACTAGGAAAGATCATTACTCTCTGCCTTTTATCGACCACATGCTAGAAAGACTGTCTAAACACACACACACTTCTGCTTTCTAGACGGTTATTCTGGTTTCTCACAAATACCAGTTGCACAATCTGATCAGGAGAAAACCACTTTCACCTCCCCTTTCGATACCTTTGCTTATAGACGTATGCCTTTTGGCTTATGTAATGCACCTGCACCTTTCAAAGATGTATGATGGCTATATTCTCTGACTTTTGTGAAAAGATTGTCGAGGTTTTCATGGATGACTTTTCCGTTTACGGGTCTTCTTTTGATGATTGCCTCAGCAACCTTGATCGACTCTTACAGAGATGTAAAGACACCAATCTTGTCTTGAATTGGGAGAAGTGCCACTTTATGGTTAATGAAGGCATCGTCTTAGGACATAAAATTTCTGAAAGAGGTACTGAAGTTGATAAAGCTAAGGTTGATGCAATCGAGAAAATGCCATACCCCACAAATATCAAAGGTATAAGAAGTTTCCTTGGTCATGCTGGTTTCTATAGAAGGTTCATTAAAGACTTCTCTAAGATTTCTAGGCCTCTTACCGATCTCTTGCAAAAGGATATTCCTTTTGTTTTTGACGATGATTGTGAGGAAGCCTTCGAAATACTTAAGAGGGCTTTGATAATTGCACCTATTATTCAACCACCTGATTGGAACTTACCTTTTGAGATCATGTGTGATGCTAGTGATTATGCTGTTGGTGTTGTCCTAGGGCAAAGAGTTGATAAGAAGTTGAATGTTATTCACTACGCTAGTAAAACTCTAGACAGTGCCTAGAGAAACTATGCTACTACGGAGAAGGAATTTTTAGCAGTCGTGTTTGCATGTGAAAAGTTCAGGTCTTACATAGTTGACTCCAAAGTCACTATTCACACTGATCATGCTGCTATTAAGTACCTTATGAGAAGAAAGACGCTAAACCTAGACTTATCAGATATGTTCTCTTGCTACAAGAATTTGATTTGCACGTTGTCGACAGAAAGGGTGCTGATAACCCTGTAGCAGATAACTTGTCTAGGTTGGAGAACGTTCTTGATGACCCACAACCTACTGATGATAGCTTTCCCGATGAGCAACTGAATTTCATCGATGCTTCACGTAGTACACCGTGGTATGCTGATTATGCAAACTATATCGTTGCCAAATATATACCACCTAGTTTCACATACCAGCAAAAGAAGAAATTCTTCTTTGACTTGAGGCATTACTTTTGAGATGATCCACACCTTTATAAGGAAGTAGTAGATGGTGTTATTAGACGTTGTGCAGCTGAACATGAACAGGGACAGATCCTATAGAAGTGTCATTCGAGGCCTACGGAGGACACCATGCGCGAGATAGAACTGCACACAAGGTATTGCAATCAGGTTTCTATTGGCCCACTCTCTTCAAGGATGCCCGTAAGTTTTTCTTGTCTTGTGACGAATGTCAAAGAGTAGGTAATATTGGTAAACGTCAGGAAATGCCTATGAACTATTCACTTGTCATTGAACCATTTGATGTCTGGGGCTTTGATTACATGGGACCTTTTCCAAAATCCAACGGGTATACTAATATCCTAGTTGTTGTTGATTACGTCACTAAGTGGGTAGAAGCTATCCCCACTAGTAGTGTTGATCACGACACATCTATTAGGATGCTTAAAGAAGTTATCTTCCCTAGATTTGGAGTCCCTAGATATCTAATGACCGACGGTGGTTCACATTTCATTCATGGTGCTTTTCGTAAAACGCTTGCTAAGTACGATGTCAACCATACAATTGTGTCTCCCTATCACCCTCAGTCCAGTGATCAAGTAGAGCTAAGCAATAGAGAGATTAAACTAATTCTGCAAAAGACTGTCAACAGGTCTAGAGAGAATTGGTCTAAGAAGCTCGATGATGCGTTGTGGGCTTATAGAACTGCTTATCAGAATCCCATGGCATGTCTCCATACAAAATGTTGTACGGTAAAGCATGTCATTTACCTCTTGAGCTAGAGCATAAAGCTTATTGGGCAATCAAAGAGCTCAACTTTGATTTCAAACTTGCCGGTGAGAATAGGTTATTTGACATTAGCTCGCTTGATGAATGGAGAACTCAGGCATATGAGAATGCCAAGTTGTTCAAAGAAAAGGTTAAGAGGTGGCATGATAAGAGGATACAAAATCGTGAGTTGAATGTAGGTGATTATGTCTTGCTATATAACTCTCTTTTACGATTCTTTGCAGGCACGCTTCTGTCTAAATGGGATGGTCCCTATGTTGTTGAGGAAGTATATCGTTCCGGTGCTATCAAGATCAACAACATGGAACGTAATAGTCCAAGAGGTGTAAATGAGCAGAGAATCAAGCATTATATCTCAGGTACTCCCATAAATGTTGAAAGCAATATTATCAATACCATAACTCCGAAAGAATGCATGAGGGATATTTATCAGCCTGTTTCAGACTCCGAAAACGAAGAGGTATGTGATTCGGTAAGAAAACAGAGTCCAAAACTTTTCAAGTAGGAAATTTTCTCCGTTTTGGAATAATTGAAAAAATACAAAAATTGGAAGTAGTCCGGAAAGTGTGCGAGGAGGCGACAAGCCTGCCCGGCGTGGGCCCACCCCCTGGCCACGCCGGGAGAGCTTGTGGCCACCTCGTGCGCCTCCCGGACTTTGTTTTCGTGCGGAGTACTCCTTCTGTTCTGAAAAAAATCAATATATATACTCCCGTTTGGTCTGACCCCTACATCACGCAGATTTCCTCTGTTTTTCGTTTCGAGCCTGTTTTCTGTCGCATATCTAGGGCAAGATGTCTTCTCAAGATTCAGAGGGGGAAAGCTATGTGGAAGATTACCTTGCTGACCCCAAAGTCTATGGGGACTTGGATCCTTATGGCTGGACCACTGATGAGTAATAAGATTACGATCCCAAGGGGAAGGAACAAACAAGCTCCGATGAAGAGGAGGCTCCTGTACCTCAACCTGGACACGCCCATGTGGAGTTCAAGAAGTCGAGCCTCCCTGACTCGAGGAAGAAGCCTAAAACTTTGTTTATCCCTTCTCGTTTCTTGCAGGAGAGCAAGCAGAATTATGCCAAAGGGTGTTGAAGTTTGAAGAGGAAAACGATGATCTGAGGGAGCAAAATTTTATGCTCAGGTGGAAATTAAACAAGCTCAAGACCTCTGCAACAACTTCACCACCATCACCACCAAAGGAAGACAACTAAACATGGGTATGGGCAATACCCTTGGCTTGTGCCAAGCTTGGGGGACTTGCCCCGGTATCGTATCACCAACACATCTTTTGCCTTTACCTTTGTTTTAGTTTGTTCCTTTTCAGTTTTCTTCTTCTCTAGTAGTTTAAAAGTCTTAGTGTTTTAGTCTTGAGTTTTGCTTTGTGTCACCTCCGATGTATTCGAGCTCGTGAGCCATATAATAAAGAGTGTCTTAGTTGAAGGACTTTTCCTCTTGCCATGATCAATAGAGTGAGAAAAGAACAAAAGCATGAAAGATCATGTAGTGATCTTATGGGAAGTGATGGCTTCACATATAAAAAGAATGATGATTGAAACTTGTTGAGGGTAGACAAAGTAGACCTTTGTTATTGTTGCAATTAATAGGAAGTGATAAAGAAGGAGAGGTTCACATATAAATACATCATATTTGACACCATCTATGGTTGTGAACACTCACTAAACTATTGCATGCCTAGAAGTAGATGTTGGACAAGGAAGACAACATAATGAATTGTGTTTGCTTGGTTCCGAGCAATGTTATATGATTAGAGATCCCTTAGCATGTGACGATTGCTTCCACCTCACATTAGCCAAACCTCCTGCACTAAGTAGAGATACTACTTGTGCATATATAAACCATCAACCCAGTTTTGCCATATGAGTCCACCATACCTACCTATGGATTGAATAAGATCCCTCAAGTAAGTTGTCATCGGTGCAAGCAATAAAAATTGCTCTCTAATATGTATGATCTATTAGTGTGTGGAAAATAAGCTTTATACGAACCTGTGATGAGGAAGACAAAAGAGCGACAGACTGCATAATAAAGGTCTTTATCACAGGAGGCAATATAAAGTGACGTTCCTCCGCACTAAGAGGACACGCATCCAAACGTCAAAAGTGCATGACAACCTATGCTTCTCTGTGCGAAGGGCCTATCTTGTACCTTTACTTTTTGTCCCTGAAAGAGTCATAGTGATCTTCACCAATTCTTTTTTTCGACTTTATCTTGGCTAACGTCATATGCTAGGGAAAGATCTATATTCATATCTCAACTTGGAGGTAAACATTCATGAATTATTATTGTTGACATTACCCTTGAGGTAAGTAGTTGGGAGGCAAAACCGTAAGCCCCTATCTTTCTCTGTGTCCAGCTGAAACTTCGATCTCATGAGTACCACGTGAGTTGTAGCAATTGTAGAGAACGAAAGAATGATTGAGTATGTGGATTTGCTTTACAAGCTCTTATTTGACTCTTTCTGATGTTGTGATAATTTGCAACTGCTTCAATGACAAAAGGCTATCGGTTGTTACTTCTCGGTAAGGTTTGTGATCCATGCTTTACTTTGTGAAGGAATTATCACTTTAGCATGAGAGATTATATGTTGGTATGGCTTTTCTGATCATGATCATGATGCATGCATGTTCGTATCTTGTTTTGTCGACACCTCTCTCCCTAAACATGTGGACATATTTATTGAGCTATGCTTTCGCTTGAGGACAAGCGAGGTCTAAGCTTGGGGGAGTTGATACGTCCATTTTGCATCATGTTTTCATGTTGATATTTATCACTTCTTGGGATATTTTGCAAGGTTTACATGAAGAGGGAGAATGGCGGCAGCTGGAATTCTGGCATGAAAGTGGAGCAAAGTTGAGATACCTATTCTGCGCAACTCCAAACGCAGTAAAAAACAACAAGGATTTTTTTCCGGATATATACAAAATACTGGGCCGAAGAAGCGCCAGAGGGGCGCCAGCAGGTGGCCACAAGCCTGCTTGGCGTGGCCACCCCTTGGCCACGCCAAGGGGGCTTGTGGGCTGTCTGCTGGCCCACTGGCCCCCCTCTTCTGCTGTATGAAGGGTTTCGTCTAGAATTAGAACTTAAGCAGAACCAACCTAGAGCTCCGGCAGGACGATCGTGTCGGGGAAACTTCCTCCCGAAGGGGGAAATCGTCGCCATCGTCATCACCAACACTCCTCTCATCGGAGGGGACTCATCACCATCATCATCTTCATCAGCACGATCTCATCTCCAAACCCTAGTTCATCACTTGTAACCAATCTCCGTCTCACGACTCCGATTGGTACTTGTAAGGTTGCTAGTAGTGTTGATTACTCTTTGTAGTTGATGCTAGTTGGATTACTTGGTGGAAGAGTTTATGTTCAGATCCTTGATGCTACTCATTACCTCTCTGTTCATGAATATGATTATGCTTTGTGAGTAGTTACTTTTGTTCCTGAGGACATGCGATAAGTCATTCTAATAGTAGTCATGTGAGTTTGGTATTCGTTCGATATTTTGATGTGTTGTATGTTGCTTTTCCTCTAGTGGTGTTATGTGAACGTCGACTACATAACACTTCACCATTATTTGGGCCTAGAGGAAGGCATTGGGAAGTAGTGAGTAGATGATGGGTTGCTAGATTGCAGAAGCTTAAACCCTAGTTTATGCGTTGCTTCGCACGGGGCTGATTTGGATCCGCTAGTTTAATGCTACGGTTAGACTTTGTCTTAATTCTTCTTTTGTAGTTGCGGATGCTTGCGAGAGGGGTTAATCATAAGTGGGATGCTTGTCCAAGTAAGGGAAGTACCCAAGCGCCGGTCCACCCACATATCAAACTATCAAAGTAACGAACGTGAATCATATGAACATGATGAAACTAGCATGACAGAAATTCCCGTGTGTCCTCGGGAGCGTTTTTCCTCCTATAAGACTTTGTCCAAGCTTGTCCCTTGATACAAAAGGGATTGGGCCACTTTTTTTGCACCGTTGCTACTTTTGTTACTTGTTGCTCGCTACAAATCATCTCACCACACAACTACATGTTACAGATAATTTCAGTGCTTGCAGATATTTCCTTGCTGAAAACCACTTATCAGATCCTTCTGCTCCTCGTTGAGTTCGACACTCTTACTTATCGAAAGGACTACGATTGATCCCTATACTTGTGGGTCATCAATCAACCTCATTGATGGATTTCTTTCGATGGATGAATCGAGGAGTCACGAGCCTCAGTTCCAAGCTTTAACCTTCGGTTGCTTAGAAGAAAAATGATAGATTTAGTTTAGTTTTCCCTGTTTTCTGCTTTTAGCGTCCCGTGGAAAAGTACCACAAAAATAAAAGTTCTCCGAACGTCCTGAAAATCAAGTATGATTTTTTCTAGATTTTTTGAAAAATACTGGGACGAAGAGCTAGTCTGGAGGCTGCACCAGTGGGCCACAAGCCCTGGAGGTGCGGGCACCCCCTGGCCGCGCCTACCAGGCTTGTGGGGCCCACGTGCACCCCCTCCACCCATTCTAGCTCCCATCTGCTTCTCCTACCTCTAGAAAAAATCATTTCGCAGCTCAAACCCGTGTTCTTGTTCTTCTTGCAGGGATTTTCGATCTGCTTGTGCAAAGCACCATTCACCAAACTGTTTTGGGGAAATTGCTCCTAGGTAAGTGACTCCTCCATTGGTCCAATTAGTTTTTGCTCTAGTGCCTTATACTTCGTGTATTTTTGCTGCCTTGGTGACCCTATTCTTGACCTTTGCATGCTAATTTTAGTTGGTCCCAAGTAGTTTTGATGCGTAATATGGCCTCTAGGAACTTGTGGGGGTAGTTGCTACGAGTTTTGTTGGGCTTTGTTCACTTTTCCTTAGAATCACTAAAATTTCAAAAAATTTCAGAGATAGAAAAGGGAAAAGATGAGCAGGTTCTTAAGAGGCTCTTCAAGCCATGACCCCAAGGATGATGGGAATGAGAAGAAGAAACCCAAGTATCCGGTCCCTTGAGTTGCAGAAGTTCGAGCGTGCGAGTGTCCAAGCGATGTGTTCTTACGCGCCGCCGGACTTTATGAGGACTTTTATTACTTGGTGGAGAACGCAGGCCTTACCGCCTTCGTTGAAAATAAGTGTCCGGAATACCTCCTCCTCTCTAATATTTTAGTGCAAAGATTTAACTTCTATCCAAGGAACAATCCTCCTATTGTTGAGTTCAAATTATATGATATCCCCCAGCGCATGTCACTCCAGGATTTTTGCAATGTTTGCAAATTGCCTTTTGTTGGGGATATTCATGAACCTCGTCCACGGGACTTGGAGGCTTTCATCGATACTATTGTTGTAGGAGAGGAGAGAGGAGTGCCTTGCGCTAGAGCTGCTACCATACATTTTCCCGTACTTCGGTACTTCTCACTATTTGTGGGAAAATGTTTGATTGGCCGTGGGAAAGCTAGGTCCCTTAGCTCCCCAGATCTTGCGGTCTTGCGCGAAGCCCTTTATAATGATAAATCTTATAGCTTGGGCGCTATAGTAGCTGAACGGTTGAACACGAACCGTTCTAAAGGCGTTGTCTATAGAGGTATCTATGCTACTCGTCTTGCTAGACATTTTGAGATACCCATTAGACTGTACGAGGAAGAAGATATTCTTCTTCCCGAGAGATATCTAGATTATGATAGCATGGTTCGCCATGAATTTCTTGATAGAGATATAAATAGAAGGATGATTTATATCCTGGTATTTAGTCAGGGTACTCGTGAGACTATTAATTTGCCTGCTCCTTCTTTTTTCAATCTTCATACATGAGGTATATTATAATGCCCTCAGACAGCTATGCATATTGGGGCATAGCCCAACCACAGGAGCCCGTGCCCGAGCCACCAGTCGAGTACCAAACGCCAGTTTATCAGTGGGAGCCAGAGGAGCTCACACAGCAGTGGCACCCTAAGTCCACTCCGGAGTACCCCGGAGCTGCTAATTTCCCTCCTTGGGAGTAGACCAACTTAGGCCAAAATCCTAAGCTTGGGGGAGTACGTGTTTCTCACCGACTTTATAATCTAGCTTACGCTTTCACTTTGTTAGTCCGTGTTCACACTTTGCCACTTTATCATCCATGCTAGTTTATTTTCTTTTTCTCGTTTTCTTTTCGTGTGTCTGTCTAGTTTGAGAAAACCCAAGAAGAATTTATTTTCTTCTTTTGCTTGTTGGGAGCTTTCCTGTGTAAATAGTTTTTTTTCTTTGGGTAAAGGTAGAGGACCATGGTTACAATGTTTATTGGCTCTCGCGTGCATATCTTTTTATCTATCATAGAACCATATTACTTTGTCTTCTCCTTTGTGTTTGCCTACAGATTCCATCATAGTCCAATGCACGAGCACTCTTATTATTGTTCACATCATGCGGTCGTACAAGTGAAAGGCAATAATGACGATATATGATGAACTGACTGAGCCTGGAAAAGCTGGTATGAACTCGATCTATTTTGTTTTTGTAAATATGACTAGCTCATCGTTCCTGATTCAGCTTTGTTGTGAGAGAAACATGTTTGCAGTGACAACTTAGAGATCATAGTTTCTGATGCCATGCTTAATTAGCTAGGAGCTTATAATGGTTTGTCTTGGATGCCAACATGAATTTTGAGATGACTGTGATGTAGTATGATAGGATGGTATCCTCCCTTGAATGCTTCAAGTGGCTTGACTTGGCACATGTTCACGCATGTAGTTGAAACAAAATCAACATAGCCTCTATGATATTCTTTTTCATTGTGATTTATGTCCTACTCATGCTTGCACTCAATGTTTGTTAATCTCAATGCATTTTGATGACTGTTGTCGCTCTCTAGTTGGTCGCTTCCCAGTCTTTTGTTAACCTTCACTTGTACTAAGCGGGAATACTGCTTGTGCATCCACTTCCATAAACCCAAAGTTGTTCCATATGAGTCCACCATACCTACCTATATGCGTTTTCTACCTACTGTTCCAAGTAAATTTGCATGTGCCACTCTCTAAATCTTCAAGAAATAATCTATTTTGCATGCCCGAACGCTCATGTGGTGACAGGGGGCTATCAGTATCTTCCATGCTAGGCGTGTTATCCTCGATATGTGTTTATTCACTATCATTCACGAGAAAGGGGCCGGTAATTGGAATGCCCAGTTCCATGCTCAAATCAATAAGATAATTGCAAACAAAACCCCCCCTGGATTGATGTTGGTATGGACGGCACCCGAGTAATCGGCTAGTTGTGGAGTGTGATTGATCGGTGGTGGGGGGGGTCAAAACTTTACTTTTCTGTTTGGGAACCGCCTATAGCATGTGTAGTGTGGAAGATGGTGAGAACTCTTGGTCATTGAGTTGACAATGAAAGCATGTCACCCAAAATTATTATCTCTGTTTTCATAGCTTGAGCTCCGGCACCTCTGCAAATCAATGATTCCCTCTGCGAAGGGCCTGTCTATTTATGTTCTTGTTGAGTCATCCTCCTCTTATAAAAGCACCAATTAGAGAGCACCTCTGTCATTTTTATGTTTTGCTTTTAACTGTATTGAGTATGAATGTGACTGGATCTTCTTTGCCAAGAATTACAATGTTTAGTCAGCCCTTGATCTTTGAAGGTGCTCTCCATTTATGTTTTGTGGTCTCAGAATGAACTAGCGAGATACCATCTGTTCGTACTTCTTCATGATTGTTTTGATTGAAGTGTTGACATTTGAGACTTATTATTATTTGCTTGCTAGCTGATTATGCCATTGATATGAGTTTACCGTGAGACCTAGATGCCATTTGTTTATGTGGTTTGCTTGTGATCTTGCTGAAATTCTGGTTATGAGTTAGACATAGTTGCAACAACAAGATCAAACAAAGTTTGCAAAAGTTTTTCTTTTGTCTCTTTGAGTTTGTCAACTGAATTGCTTGAGGACAAGCAAGGCTTTAAGCTTGGGGGAGTTGATACGTTTCTGTCGTATCTACTTTTCCGAACTCTTTTGCCCTTGTTTTGGACTCTAATTTGCATGATTTGAATGGAACTTACCCGGACTAACGTTGTTTTTAGTAGAATTGCCATGGTGTTATTTTTGCGCAGAAATAAAAGTTCTCAGAATGACCTGAAAATTTACGGAGAATTTTTGTGGAATATATAAAAATACTGGCGGAAGAATCAACGGAGGAAGTGGAGCGTGGAGCCCACAACCCAGCCAGGTGCGGCCCCCCCGCTGGCCGCGCCTGGCAGGCTTGTGGGGCCTACAAAACTCCACCGCCTCCAATGTCAGGTCTATTTAGTCCCTTTCATCCGGAAAAAAATCAAGGAGAAGAGTTCATCGCATTTTACGATACGAAGGCGCCGCCACCTCCTGTTCTTCCTCTTGAGGGTAGATCTGGAGTCCGTTCTGGGCTCTAGAGAGGGGAAATCATCTCCATCGTCATCATCAACCTTCCTTCATCGCCAATTCCATGATGCTCTTCACTATTCGTGATTAATCTCATTGTAGGCTTGCTGGACGATGATGGGTTGGATGAGATCATCATGTAATCGAGTTAGTTTTGACGGGGATTGATCCCTGGTATCCACTATGTTCTGAGATTGATGTTGCTACTACTGTGCCATCCCTAATGCTTGTCACTAGGGCCCGAGTGCCATGATTTTAGATCTCAAACTATTATGTTGTCGCCAATATATGTGTGTTCTTGATCCTATCTTGCAAGTTGTAGTCACCTACTATGTGTTATGACCCGGCAACCCCGGAGTGACAATAGCCGGAACCACTCCCGGAGATGACCATAGTATGAGGAGTTCATGTATTCACCAAGTGTTATTGCGTTGGTCCGGTTCTTTATTAAAAGGAGAACCTTAATATCTCATAGTTTCCATAAGGACCCCGCTACCACGGGAGGGATGGACAATAGATGTCACACAAGCTCTTTGCCCTAAGAATGTATGACTACATAGGGAATACATGCCTACATTAGATTGACGAATTGGAGCTAGTTACTTATCTCTCCGTGTTATAACTGTTGCATGATGAATCACATCCGGCATAATCATCCATCACCGATACAATGCCTACGAGTCTTTTACTACTGGTCCCTGCTACGTTACTTTGCCGCTAACCGTGTTGCTGCTGCTACTGTTACTCTGTTGCTACTGCTGTCACTTTGCTGCTACTGGTTACTGTTGCTACTGCTGCTATCATACTACTCTGCTACTGATACTTTGCTACAGATACTAAATCTTTCAGGTGTGGTTGAATTGACAACTCAACTGCTAATACTTGAGAATATTCTTTGGCTTCCCCTTGAGTCGAATCAATAAATTTGGGTTGAATACTCTACCCTCGAAATCTGTTGCTATCCCCTATACTTGTGGGTTATCATGGGGATATGTACCTAGGGTAGGGTCATAGGCAAGGCCTACATGTCCTACCTAAGGACACTACTTTGGAGAACTTAAAGACTACAAGGAAGACTCCGACTGGAATCACCATGGTGCATGTGTCACTCGACACTACATCCACTCGGAGGTTTCTCCCTCTATTCGACAGTTGCCTTCCACTCGGAAGAACCAGAAGCCAGTCTAACGCAGAAGATCAGAAGCCACTCCAGGGAGGCCAATGGGCAGGCATTCGACTGGTCACCATAAGTAGCATTTATTACGTACATTGTCAGTAACGTTTACCTTTATTACCATGAATTAACCCTTGGTTGTCGGGGATTGATGAGGGCGTCCCACTCTATATAAGCCATCCCTCTTGTGTGGCACAAGGGTTCACACCCCTTGTAACTTACACATTCCACATGACAAAAGGTCCTGAGCACTGAGACGTAGGGTTGTTACCTCCATGAGAAGGGCCTGGACTCATACATTCGTGTGTACAATATCGTCGTAGCTAGAACTCTGCCCTCTCTTTACGTATCCCTAACTTCTATTGTGAGACTTGTTCCCACGACACTACCTCCATCCACGAGGACTCGTGTAAGATGGCACCCATCAATGATGGGGTCGAATAGGAAGGCCGCTGATCCCTCGTGTCAAATACTGGTAGGTTGATCCGTACGACCATAAGTGATCGGACATGCCGACCATGGGTTATCCTTCCGGGTACTGGCTCTATGGTATATACGTCCCGATGTGCCCACTTCCTCTCCTTTTCTGTAAGTGGGTCACATAGATCATGTTCACGTTTTTTCTTCAGGGGGAAATTGCTTTTGTCCCCCGTTGTTCGGGTGAGGAGGTTCTTCGTCATGCTTGCTACGGGGCTCTTGGCCTGGTCTTCGACTGTCGGTGAATACTCACAACATATGCCATAGGTAGGCTAAAGTCGGTGAGAACCGAAGGGACAAAGGTGGGCGCTGGGAACGAGGTTGGTACACACATGGGACGCACGATGTACCCAGGTTCAGGGCTCTCCGTAGAGATAATACCCCTAATCCTGCCAGAGTGTTTGATGTATAGGAACAGAGTACAATGTTGCTCCTGGAGCTATGTTGGGAGGAGGAAGAGGGGAGCAGCCGGCTCATCTCTACCTCTCTCTCTGTGGTTGGTGAATGTGTTGCGTTGCATAACTGGTGAAAGATCTCCCCCTTGCATGGAGGGCGACCGGGGGGTTTTATTGACGAACCCGCCGGCCTACAGTATGGATAAAGGGTACAAGTGTGGGACCCGGCTGGCAGCTTCGTCGGCTGGCCAGGGGCCCACAAAGGTCTTGTCTTGTCGATGGGGGGCCCGCCGGCTGTATGGTCTCGATTGCCTGTGGGACCCGCCGGCTGGCCAATGAGGCTCTCGCGTAAGGTTGACGCTGAGCACGCGAGCGTCGCCCCGCGAGATTCTTCATGGGCAGGTAGTACGACCGCCTCCGCTGTTCCCCACGCCGAGTGCAGTAATGGAGTGGGAGTGTGATGGTCCTACGCTATGCTAGGTGATGGATCAAAGCCGGGGTAGGTTAGCTGCGTGGCCGCCGACGCTCGTACCTGTCGGGCGCCCTGATCCAGTACCGACCAGAAAGGCTAGCCTGCTTGGCCAGCGTAGCTACCTTTAATCGTGAGGTCTCTTCCTGACCTACGATCTGATGTGACTTGTGATCCTCGGCCGGCTAGCCTGCTTGGCCAGCCGGCTTAAGTGTGGCCGACTCCTCCCCAGTCCAGCTGGCGAGATCAAGCCGGCTCCGAAGAGGAGGCCGCCTGAATTCTAGCCGGATGGGGTTGCCTGGCCGACCAGAAAGGTGGCCGCCTCGTCCTCTAGCCGGCAGGTGATGCCTAGCCGGCCAGAAGACTTGGGCCTTGGGAATCTTCTTACGTCCATGTTCATTGGGCCGGAAATGAAGGAATAGGCTTGATGAGCCTATCCCGGGGTTATCCCCCCGACAGTAGTCCCCGAAGCTGGCGAGGTCTGCCGCCTGCGGGCGGGCGGCCTCGCCGGCTTGTTGATTTGTCTTGATATTTTGACCGCTATTCGCGGCAAAGGACGCCGGCTTCGAAACCGGGTGGCTTCGAAGCGACGCCTCGGTCTAGTCGTAACTTGTTCGGAGAACACCACGTGCCAAGCCCCGCCTGGCATAATGATGGCGATTACTGCTGACGGGACCGGGCCAGGGCCCTGGGTCCCGCCACAACGCCCCCTCGGCCTCCGCGCGGGAGATCCTCTGTGGATTTACTCCGCGGCGGTTGGGCTTAGGGAAGCGTTACCGCCCGTAATACACAGGGTTAATGGGGCCCGGTGCGCACCGGATCCCCTCCCTACGACGCTTCGTGGGGGTTTAAATGGGACGCGAGGGTTCCGAGGAAGCCATTCGCCTCCTCTTCTCTCCCTGCATCCGCGCTATCTTCCTCCCTGCGTCCTGAGAAGAAGAGCTCGCTCCCTTCATCTTCTTTATCTTCGCCGTCGCGACATCGCCGACTACTTCGAGCTCTCGCCACCCGCAGCCATGGCCGGCGGTTCTTCCTCGAAGAAGTGTCGGCGCAGAAGGCGTCCTTGCAGGGAGCCTGGTTGGGCAGCCACGTCGACGAGGGGCACATAGAGGCACTTCGTCACCATCGACTGCTGCCCCCGGCCTCCCAAGTGTTGGTGCGCCTCCCCAGCTCCGAGACCGCTCCCGCACCCGCCGCGGGAGAGGTCGTGGTCTTCGTCGAGCACTTCTACTGGGGCTTCGGGCTCCCGTCTAGCTCCTTCTTCCCCGAATGGCTGCATTTCTTCGGCCTACAGCCGCATCATCTGGCGCAGAATGCCATACTACAGCTGGCCACCTTTGTGGTCCTCTGCGATGGCTTCGTGGGGATCGAGCCTCGCGTCGATCTGTGGCGCAGCCTATTCTTCTTCAAGCACCAATCTATCGCCATGGAGAAATCCGCGGTGGAGAAGCTCAAGGGGTCGTGCCCAATGACGCCGTGCGGGGCCGCGTTGGTGCATCATCGCCTGAAGTCTGGCTTCACCCAGATGCCTCTGCAAGAATCCATCAAGCATTGGCAGAAGGGTTTTCTTCTACGTGAAGAGCGCCGACCCGACCCAGGACGCCCTCAACATGCCCCCGTTCGCCATAGCTCCCCCGACGCGCCGAAACTGGGATGCGAAGACTCCCAGGCCGCATCCTGAGGTGGCGCTTATTTGTGCCCACCTAGACATCTTGGAGAAGAGCGGCCTCCTCGGCCGCGACCTTCTTGCCACCATGGTGGTCCGCTGGATTCTGCCTCTGCAGAGGCGGCCGCATCTGGTCTGCCAGATGAGCGGCCGGCTTGATCCATGTCGGCTATCCACCAAGAGGTTTACCCCCGGGCACTGTAGCGTGAAGGGTGAACCTGATCTCCACCGCCCGCATGGATGAGGGCGGGGAATGGACGTGGGGGATGTCCCCGTTCAACAGGGCTCACCCGCCTCCGATGGTAGCTTTACTCCATTTTTCTCTGTTGCTTTGTCTGGAAGCCGGTGGCGTTGCTGAGCCTTTGGTTGAATTCTTTTTCATAGCTGTTCGAGACCCTGCAGGGGTCCCTCCCTTAGCCCGCTCCCGATGTGGAGGTGTCCGACGCCTCCGAGATTGAGGACGAGAGCGCGATGGAACCCCACTCAGACTCCTCCGCCGGCTCGGAGGATCCCCTGGAGCTGGAAGGGACCAAGCCGTCTAGTGAGTATACGCGGCCCGCCGTAGCAGACTGGGCGGACGACGACGAGGTAGCCTCATTCTATTCTAGTGCAACCTTCGAGGAAGACTCTGATGAGGTGGAGGAGGTCACCAGCCCACCACTCACGCGTGGCCGGCGTCAAGGTGGCGGAGCGACCTTTGCTGACGAGGCATCCGGGAAGAAGGGCAAGGGTGCCACAGCTTCCCGGCCGGCCTCTAAGCGGCCGGCGTCGGGTCCTCCAGCCGGGCAGCGAGCAGGCGGCGCCAAGAGGCGCCGTGGTGGTGGCCGGAGGCAGGTCCCTGTAGTAGCGGGGTACGGTTTCCTCCTTGTTTCCTTTGTCCATCTTGGGATGAGCTTTGTTCCTTAGAAACTTTGCTTGATAGGGAGGCGGAGGATGCGGATGAAGACACCGCCTCCATAGCCGAGCGGGCTGGCTAGGCAACAACTGATGCTGCCTAGAGGGAGCTTGAGATAGAGTCCAACTGCCGGTGGGACACGGCTGCGGGGAAGGCCACCGTGGGTCAGCCTCGCCCCAGCCGGTGGCACATGCCCGTGTGGAGGAGCTAGCTAGTGAGGCCGCCTCCAGGCTGGCCCCAAGGACCGAAGGGGCCCAGCCATCCGAACCGGCAGCCTCGGCGTAGGTGGACCTGGAGACGATCCCTGAGTCTCCCAGGGCCGAGGCGGCCCCCGACGCGCCGAAGCTGGACTTGGCAGCGCCGGACACGGCTCGTGACGCCCCAGGGGCGACCATGGATGCGCCGGACGCGGCCCATCCGCCTCCTGTGGAGGAGGTAGCGCCGGCCGGGACGGCTCCCCAGCCGGCTGTCGAGCCGGCACCAGGAGCGGGCGCCATCGTCGTTCCTCAGCACGACCCTGTTGCGCCAGGAGCCGAGGGCCGGGCTGGGAGCCGGCCTATGAGGACATGGCGGGCGGCGAACTTGGCCCGCCTGCGACTGCCCGCTGGCACCGTTCTTTCCGGCGTACCGGAGTTGGTGACGATGTTTTCTAGTAGCCGGTCGAAGGTGGAGCAGTCGGCCCGCGTGGTATGCAGCGACATGGAGCGCCTGGAAGCCCACACCCAGGTAGGCATTGCCTTCTTTGGTTTTTTGTACTTTTTTCTCTTCTCTTGGCATTAGTGGGGGCGCAACGGTGCACCCACTGGGTGTAGCCCCCGAGAATCGGGCGGTTGATTGCCGACCGGTCCGAATCTCTTGGAGGCCTTTTTCGCTGCATAGTTTTCTTCAGTGGGGGCGCATTAGCGCACCCACTGGGTGTAGCCCCCGAGAATCGGGCTGGTTAGGTTTTTAACCAGGTCGAATCTTAATCATGTTCCCTTTTTCTCTCTTTTGGTAGGCGCTCTATGATGCTCACGTACAGGCATACAATGAGCTACGGACCCAGCACTTGGGGGGCGATAGCTGGATTGCCGAGCTTGAGGCCCGGCTGGGCGAGGTCGCCACGGAGCGTGACACCCTGCGCAACGCCGGCGGCCGGCTCCAAGAGCAGCTGGACCTTCTTCAGGCGGAGAAGAAGGAGCTCGAGGCGGCCGGCCGGGTCGAGTTGGAGCGGCTGCGGGCCATGCTGCAGGAGAAGGAGGCCTCCTGCTCTGCAACGTGGACCGCCTCGCGTCGCTCCACCTTAAGGAGGTGGACCTCAAGGACACCGCCTTGAGGGATAAGGATGAGGCCCTTGTCCGGAAGCAGACGCAGTTGTCAAGGCTCTGGAGTCTGCGGCGACCCTCCACGAGGAAGTTGCCCGCCTTACTCATGCGAGTAAGGTGCGGGAGCGCGAGGTCCTCGAGGTCTGTCATGAGACCGACGGCGCCTTCCATCGTGGGTCTCTCTTCCTTGTCTTATGTTTGGTCTTTTTGCCGTCTCCTCCTTTTGTTGTGCTCTTACGTCCTGGTTGCCGTCACTCCAGGTCTCTTCCCCGAGACCTAGATCGCGGCCGACACCACCGTCGAGGTGTGCAGTGAGGAGCACCGTGCGGCCGGGCAGGAGGTAGATACTACCTCCGGCTGGAGCGTGGAGGAGATCGGAGTGGGCCTTCGGGCCCGCCTGCACACCCTGGGCGAGTATGTGGCTCAACTTCAGGTCGCAGGCTCGTCGATGGTGGCGGCCTTGTGGCCGGAAGGCGTGGAGCCAACTTCCATGAGTCGGCTCGCCCGCTGGCTTGCAGTGGGTGGAGAGCGCCTGGATGCCTGGCGTGCCTCTGCCGCGTGGTCTCGGGCTTACATGTCCCTACGCTTGGCCATGTCATCGTAACAAAACCTGAACTTGGGCAAGCTGGCTGCCCAGCGCGACGGCTCAGAGGCGGAGCTGCAAGGCATGGAGGAGGAGCTCTGTGTGAGAGCCATCGCCGTTGCCGAGTATGCAGCCTGGGACGACTTTGTTTTGTAGCGGGGTGAAGATGGCGGTGTGATCGCTGAAGATCTGCACGGCCTTCACCCCTATGACGCCGAGGGCAGCTCCGACGAAGCGGTTCGGGCTGCGGAATCTGCTGCCGCCTCCAGCGGTTCGGCGTATGCCGACTCCGGTGTTGACGGAGCCGGCGGCCTCGGTGAGGGAGACGGCGAAACCACCTCGGGAGCAGCCGGAGCCGGTGATGCTACCACATCAGGAGCAGTGGCCGAGACGACCAATGAGGCCGCAGTCCCGTAACCGGTGTCCTTTTGTGTTTTGTTCTAACCCCACAGGGATGTAATGAACGTGGGCCGTGGGCCAATGCTTTTGTGAATGTATATATTCAGCATTATATTCGTATGCCAAGCGTGTTGTCTTATGATTCTGTCTTTTGATTCCTGGTTGACTTCTCTTATCCGAAGCCATCAAGACATAAAGAACAAGACAAAAGCCAATCAGAGGCCGACTTGAATGAGATCGTATATATGATCGAGCCAGCCCGAGCCGGAGACCCAAGTGTAGCCGAACTATGCATGTATCCGACCTGACCTGGCGTCACCTCGCAAACCGAGCGGCTTGAGCCAGCCCGCAGGTTCGTACGAGGTGACCAGGGATCAGCCGGTACACTATGTGTTCATTTACAAGGGAGGGCGTCCGGGCGGCTAGCGAGCCCCCGAGCTTATTAAAGCCAGCAAGGGGCGTGCGCTGCGTAGCCTCCAATCTTGATTAACCCAGCAAGAGTTGTACGCGGTGTAGCCCCCAAGCTTAATGAAGCGTGTGAGAGGGCGTACACTGAGTGAAAACTCTCAGTAAAAACAAACATGAAGCATGCTCTTTTTATTGCATTTGTTGTTCCCTCAAGAGGGAGAAAGATACATGTGCATGCTCTTTCCTTTGCTTGACTTTTGCCTGTTAGCAATAGAACGGGCGAAGCAACGCCGCGTTCCATGGGCGTTCTGTTTCTTGGCCGGAGTCGTCCCTCTTGCGCTTCCTTGGCTCTTGGGCGATAATCGGGTAGTAAGCGTTGTGGTGCAACACCCTACTGATGATGAAGGGTCCCTCCCAGGGGGATGAGAGCTTGTGTTGGCCGGCAGTGCACTGGATTCTTCTGAGGACCAAGTTTCCCTCCCTGAAAGAGAGAGGCCTGATCTTTTTGCTATGGTAGTATCTCAGCTTCTGTTGGTAGATGGCCGTCCGGCTCAACGCCAAGTCCCTTGCTTCTTCGAGGAGATCCACACCATCTTCTCTGGCCTCCTTCGCCTCCGTTTCTGTGTATAGGGTGACCCGAGGCGAGTCAAACTCGACATCCGTGGGAATAATAGCCTTAGACCCATATACCAGAAAGAATGGAGTGAAGCCGATCGACTGGTTGGGCGTGGTGCGGAGGCTCCATAGCATAGCCTGCAGTTCTTCAATCCAGCAGCCAGCTGAACTGACCAGTTGTGCCACCAGCCTTGGCTTGATGCCGGATAGGATCAGGCCGTTGGCCCTCTCTGCTTGGCCGTTCGACTGAGGGTGTGCCACTGAAGCCAAGTCGAGCCGAATGCCCTTGGCGAAGTTGGTGCCATGTTCGGTGATGATGCTGTGGGGAACGCCATATCGGACAAAGATGTCTGTGATGAACCTGACAGTAGTGGGGACGTCAAGCTTTTTGATAGGTCTGGCTTCGATCCACTTGGTGAACTTGTTGACAGCTACCAAAAGATGTGTCATCCCTCCGCGAGCCGTCTTGAAGGGCCCAACCATGTCTAGTCCCCAGATGGCGAATGGCCATGATAAGGGAATGGTTTTGAGTGCCGAAGGCGGCATGTGGCTCTGTGCAATGAAGCGTTGGCAGCCTTCGCATTTGTCCACCAGATCCACGGCCTCCTCGAGGGCCGTGGGCTAGTAGAATCCATGGCGGAATGATTTGGCCACCAGGGTTCTGGAGGCGGCGTGATGCCCACACTCCCCCTGGTGGATGTTTCTGAGGATCTCCTGCCCTTTTTCTGATTCGACGCATCGTTGGAACACGCCAGTCGCGTTGCGTCGCACCAGTTCGCCATTGATGATGGCGTAGGCGGCGGACCTGCGCTGGATCTGTCTCGCCTCCGCCTCGTTCTGAGGATGTTCGCCGCGAAGAAGGAAAGCCAGAATGGCTTGAGCCCATGATAGAGCCGACACAAGGGTCGCCTATGCTTCGTCTTGACTGTTGGAGGCTTCTGTAGCCCCCAAACGTGATGGTGTCCCTCGTGCTATTACTGTAGCTGGCTCACCATCTACCTCCATGACGTCCACCCACTGGGAGGATTCGAGCCCAGACAGAGCCGGGGTTATTGTTGTAGCTGGTGCCGCCATTGGAGTCGGTTAGATCAATGGAGCTGGTATAGGATCCGTAGTTGGCGTAGTTGGTGGAGCAGACGGCGCTTGCACCGTGGATTCAGTCAGTGTCGCATTCCGAGCCGGTGCCGCCAGCGCAGCCGGTGTGGGGTCCGCAGTCGGCGTAACTGGCGGAGCCGACGGCGCTTGTATCGCATAGTCGGCCGGTACAAACATTGATGCCGACTCGGGAGATGGCTTGATAGACGGCTTATGGAGTTGCTCGAGGGAGACGCCGGCTGGAATGGCCTTTCTCGTGGAGCCGAACTTCGCCAGTGTATTGGCCGCCTGATTTTCCGCCCTGGGAACGTGGTGGAACTCACAGCCCTTGAAATGGCCGCTGAGCTGCTGGATGAGGAAGCGGTAGCTTGCCATGTTGGCGTCCCTGGTTTCCTATTCGCCAGACACCTGCTGCACCAGCAAGTCTGAATCGCCGAAGCATATGAGCCGCCGGATGCCGATCTCCTTGGCAAGCCGGAGGCCATGAGCAAGTGCTTTGTACTCGGCGACGTTGTTGGAGGCGGCGAAATGGATCTGGAGAGCGTACTTGAGCTGGTCCCCTTTTGGAGACGTCAAGATGATGCCGGCTCCCAGCCCTGTCCACATCCTCGAGCTGTCGAAGTGCATCCGCCAATGCGTGGAGTCTGGAGGCGGTGGCTCGAACTGGGTCTCGGCCCAGTCGACTAAGAAGTCGTCCACCACCTGTGATTTGATGGCGGTGCGAGGCTTGTACCGAATATCATGTTCCGCCATGGCGATGGACCATTTGGCAATTCTGCCCGTGGCATCACGGTTACCCATGATCTCTGAAGGCGGAGCAGTGCTCACCACAGTGATGGCATGCTCTTGGAAGTATTGCTTCAATTTGTTTGCAGCAAGGTAAACACCATAACACATTTTCTGATAATGAGGGTAGTTCTGCTTAGAGGCGGACAAGACCTCGCTAAGGTAGTAGACAGGGCGCTGCACTGGCAGGGCCTTTCCTTCCTCTTTACGCTAAACTACCAACACTACGTTGACCACACGAGTGGTCGCCGCGATGTATATGAGTATGGGTTCCCTTTCAGATGGGGCTGCCAAGATTGGCAGGCTCGAGATTACCTGCTTGAGGTCGCGAAAGGCTTCATTCGCCTGGTCGTTCCACTTGAACTTTGTCGTCTTCTTCATGAGCTGGTAGAGTGGAAGGGCCTTCTCGCCAAGCCGACTAACGAGCCGGCTGAGGGATGCCAAGCAGCCGGCGAACTTTTGGACGTCGAGGATCCGAGCCGGCCGCACCATCCGCTCGATGGTGCTGATCTTCTCAGGGTTCGCTTCGATGCCGCGGGCGGATACGAAGAACCCCAAGAGTTTGCCGCCTGGGACCCCGAAGACGCACTTCTCAGGGTTGAGCCGGACCTTGTATTCGCGTAGATAAGCGAACGTCTCCCGTAGGTCGTCGAGGAGGCTGAAGTGATGCTTCGTATTGACGACGATGTCATCCACATAGACGTGGATGTTTCTGCCAATCTGTGGCAGTAGGCACTGCTGCATGCAGCGTTGGAATGTCGCACCTACGTTCTTCAGACCGAACGCCATGGTGGTGTAGCAGTAGGCCCCGAAGGGCGTGATGAAGGAGGTCTTCAGCCGATCAGCTGGATCCAGCTTGATTTGATGGTAGCCTGAATAAGCATCCAGAAACGACAGTAGTTCGCAGCCTGCAGTGGAGTCGATCACTTGATCTATCCTAGGCAACGCGAAAGGGTCTTTCAAACAGGCCTTTTTCAGGCTAGTGTAGTCGATACACATTCGCCATGTGTTGTTCTTCTTCAGTACCAAGACTGGGTTAGCCAACTAGTCCGGGTGGAAAACCTCCATGATGAAGCCGGCTGCGAGGAGCCGGGTGATTTCTTGTCCGATCGTGCGCCGCATCCCCTCGGCGAAGCGGCGCAGGGGTTGTTTTACCGGCTTTGCATCTGGTCGTACGTGAAGTTTGTGCTCGGCGTACTTCCTCGGAACACCCGGCATGTCCTTGGGGGACCATGCAAAGATGTCCTGATTCTCACGGAGGAAGTCGACGAGCTCGCCTTCCTATTTGGGGCTGAGGCCAGCCACGACGGTGATGCACTACTTCGGGTTGGCAGGGTCGAGTGGGACCTGCTTGTTCTCTTTAGCCGGCTTGAAAGAGCCCTCGCCGGCCGATTGGGACAGAGGAGAAGGAATCGCCGGCTGCTCGGTAGCCTGGGCCACGAGCCGGTCGATCTGCCGCTTCTCCTCGGCAATCACCAAGGCGTCGGCGAGCCGGCTACTATCTTGGGCACACTCGAGCGACTTCTTGTAGTCGCCAACAACAGTGATGATGCCCTTGGGACCCGGCATCTTCATCTTTAGGTAGGCGTAATGCGGAATAGCCATGAACTAGGCCAGAGCCGGTCTTCCCAGCAGCACGTGATACGGGCTACTGAGGTCTACTACCTCGAACCATATGGACTCTCGCACGAAGTGGGCTTTGTCGCCGAAGAGGACATCCAGCTGGATCTTGCCGATGGGCGAGCAGGACTACCCAGGCACGATGCTATGGAAGACAGTGCTGGTTGGCAGGACGTCCGTCTCCTTGAGCCCGAGCTTGAGGAGAGTGTCGAGGTAGAGGATGTTGATGCTGCTGCCGCCATCGACCAGCACCCGGGAGAATCAACAGGTGAGCCTTTTGGAAGCGAAGGTGGGGTCGAGGACGAGTGCGTATGATCCCGGGTTGGGCATCACCGCAGGATGGTCCACCCGGCTCCATGTGATTGGTTTGTCAGACCAATGCATGTACTGGGGAACCGGGGGGACAGTGGTGTTTACCTCGCGCCGCCTCTGGCGCAGGCTGTGCTTGTCGTCGTCTTCGCTGGTGAAGACGACGAATGCTCCGTCTTGATGAGGATAGTCGTCTGGGTGATGACCGTCATCGCAAGGCGGCGATGGCGGAGGCGGAGCGTGGATGGGAGGCGGTGCACGAGGCGCCGCATGTGCACCCGGAAGAGTCGGCAGGCCATCCCCTTGCGACAGCCGGCGCGCAAAGCTGCACCGTCGAAGGGTATGGGAAGACGGCTGCGCCCCAGAAGGTATATTACAGGGGGCGTCGAGCAGCTGCTCGAAGGACTGCTTGGGCAGCCAGTTGGGGTTGCTCCGGTTCGGACGCTTTGGTGGAGGGCCGACTTGAGGAGCCGACGCCACGCCCTCCACATTGGCCACCAACTTGCTGTTGGAGCGGGATCCATCTGATCTGCCTTGCGCTTGTAGTTGTTCTGGCCACCTCGGTTGTCCCTAGCCGGCTTGGGAGTAGCCGGCATAGGCACAACCTTGTCCGAGGCGGTCACCTTGATGCGCATTGCGGAGTCGGCCGTGGCGTACTTGTCCTCCTTGGCCATGAGCACCGCCAAAGTGGTGGGCTCGGTGCACATGAGCTTGTGCTTGAGGATGGTACTGTCTCGGCAACCGTCAATGAAGTACTGGATGGCTTGTACCTCATGCACCCCCTCGCAAGAGTTGCGGAGCTCAGTCCACTGGGTGACGTAGTCGCGAAGGGATTCGTCGGCCTTCTGGATGCACATAGCTAGCTCGCGGGGCCGGCCAGGGCGCTTGTAGGTGCCGGTGAAGTTGCGGACGAATGCCTCCTCGAAGTCCACCCAGGAGTTGACACTGCCGGCCGGGAGGCTGTTGAGCCAAGTCCGGGCCGAGCCGGAGGGAGGATTGACCTCCGGGAGCTTATCCACCGCCATGGACGCTTCCCGGACGTGCCATGAGTAGTCCTCCTTGGACCATGAGTCCATGACCAGTAGCTATTTGATGTCTTCTCTCCAATCTGGTGCTTCAATGGTTAGTCCTTGTGAGCTGCCCTACATGATCGAGGCATCTATGTAATTCTCTTGCTTTTGCTATGCTCGATTTGTTGGGATCCGATGGATTATGAGATTATGTTCAGATTGTTATGAGTTATATATTTGATTACCCTTTTATGTTATGTTCCTTAGTGATTCATTCATGTTCTCCGTTGCTATTTATTGCTTTAGCCGAGTAGTAGATTGTAACTCCAAGAGGGAGTGTTATGCATGATTGTGGGTTCATGCCCCTCGATGTCTAGCTTGAGTGACAGAAACATGAGACTAGGGGATGTGCTTGTTGACACCAGGGAGAAAACAACAGTGCTTGTGACCAAGGTTGCAAGGATTATTTTCATTACGCATAGTTCGTTAATGCTGTTGTACGTTGCTTTGAGTTTACACTTTGGGTGGGGCTCCCAACTTAATACCGGAGAAATGTTCAGGATAGATATCTCAAGTGGATGATTAGTAAGTAGATGCTAATGATTAAACGGTCTACTTGTCTTGGCGTACTGCCCATTACTATTGAAAATCTAACTATCAAGTAGCATAATTAGCATTGCGGTGCGATCATAATTATGTCAATTGCGCAACTATGATTTGTTTACCCAAGCATAGTTGTTTATCGTCTTTTGGGAGAAAGACATCTCCAGTGAACATCATGTGACTCCGATCCATATCACCATCATTGGTTACACCTCCATCATTTTCCGCTGTCATTTAATTTTCCGATGCGATCACTATTAACTTCCCGATTGTGTTTTGATATTGTGCAAACTACAAGGCCGTAGAGATTGACAACCTATGTGTACTCATTGGGAGCAAAGTTATTTTTTTTTGTGTGTAGGTCCATGTCTTCTGCTAGCGCCAGGGTGGAACACACCTACTTGTTGAGACTAGGAGTCCTCCTTGTTTGATAAACCTTACAGTCTTCGTGTAAGGGAAATCTGCTGCTGACTACATCTCCACCTTCCACTTTGGGTAACCAACAAGGGGCGAGAAGTATATCCATCAACTCGTCATCAAGCAAATTTCTGGCACCGTTGCCGGGGACTCCAATCTTCAAGATAGGGGAGTTGCACGCTATCTTTTACCTTTGATTTTTAGTCTTGTTAGTTTACTTTCTAGTTTTTGCTTTAGAGTCTTATACCAAAAACCACAAAAAAATTAGTTGCTTCGTTCTTGCTTGTTGTTGCTGCTATGGGTTCCACTGAGAACACTAAGTTGTGTGACTCTACTTATTTGGCTTATGGAAAATTGTACTCTTAGTTTGTTCCTTGGGGATTGCCGCTTTACCACACCCATGGTAGAGAAGTCTCCGCCACCTGCTGAATGTATCCCATTCAAAATACCACTTGGGATAATTCAAATAATTAGGGATGATTGTTATGCAGGAGATGGAATAGTCAATCCTAGTATTTATTTGTTGAAACTTACAGAACTTTGTGAGTTGGTTAAGAATTCAGGTTTGACAAGAGATGGAGTCATGAGGAAATTATTTTCCTTGTCACTGAAAGGAAAAGCATTGGAATGGTATAGGCTACTAGATGATTCTCACCTACGGGATTGGGAAGAGATTCAATCTCTCTTTTACTCCCAGTTTTATCCTCTTCATGAAGTCCATGTGGATCATGGTAACAATGCTTTATGTGATACTTATATTGTTGAGTTTATTCATAATCCCGCTGAAAATTATTATGAGAAGGGAACATATGCTTATATATATTTCAATAATATCAAGTTCCCTCTCTTTATGTTGAAGGTTTTGAAGCTGCACTTGTTTTGCCTTCCTATATTTATTGCTTTGTGCGTCAATAAATTATTCTATTGCAATATTGCTATTCATAGGAAGCATGTTATATTTTAAATGTGTTTGGTATTTGCTTCTTGATGCTCTCTTTTGTTCTACAACTCATATTCCTACGAGAGCATCATTAAAATCTTAAGCCTATCTTTATGGCTATAAAGAAAGAGCTCTAGGGAGACAACCCTTGTTATCTTTACTTTAATTTTTTACTTTCACTTTTTAGTGATCTTGATGTGTGTTACTACTGTAGCAACATCATTGTATCTTTATTTTTAAGATTTGTGCCAAGTTATAGCCTCCGATTGCAAGAAAGTTCAAAAATTGTGACATGCTGTCCAGAACCAGATTATGTCTGCTTGACGGAAAAAATCGCCAAAATCACCAGATCATCTTTTTGATCTGAAGTTTTTTGACAGCATGCTCTATGTAATTGACATTCTGGCATCTGTTCTGAGTTTTTTTATTTGAGTTGCAGAAGTGCCCTGAATAAATTATTTACTACCTGGTGTTCTGTTTTTCACAAATTCTGCCATGTTTTGCGTTTTCATTGTTTTGCAAATCCTAAGCTTACTTTTTATTTGCAAAAACCTTTTGGCGTTCATAAGAAGTAGTAGTTTTTCATTAAAATATTTACTTCCAGCAGGTAATGAATTATTTTATTAAGGGAACTAACCACTCTAATCAGCTTATGATGAGTTTTGTATGAAGGGAGTTTTCAAGTATGCGATGGGAGATGATGAAAGAAGATACATGAGTCTCAAGAGCTTAAGATTGCGGATGCCCCATGCACCCCAAGAAATATTCAAAGGAGACTCAAGCGTCTAAGCTTGTGGATGCCCCTGTGCATCCCCTTCTCTATTAACAATCATCAGTTTGTCCATCTCCATGCTATATTTTTATCACTTCAAATGTTATGTGCTATGCTTGGAGCGTCTCATTCTTTGCTTGTTAGTTTGATTTAGTTTTTCTTGCTGTTACTAACAAGTTGGAACCTAGAATACCTTCGTTGGGAGAGAGACACGCTCCATTCCACTCTAGAACACAACATACGTTTTCATGCTTATCTTTTTTCATGTGTTCTTCATCTTTTCGTAGCTACTGTCATGCTTAGCTCTTAGTTTTCATGCTTATATTTTTAAGAGCTATTATTTAGGTCGATTTTGGAACTCTCTTGAGTTAGCATGCTTATCTTGTTGATAGAGTTGGCTCGTTGCACTGAGTTATGTGTCTTGCATGAGTAGGTAAATGAGGTTGCTATTTAAGTATGCAGTAACTTGCAATAATTTTGAGGTATTGATTTGAGTAATGTTTGGACTATTGGTGCCAAGAGCTTGAGCCTATTAGTGATAGGTGTCGTATTTTGGGAAATCCGTGTGTTTTTCAAAAAGTACAAATTAGTTGAGAACTCTAGCTACTAAATTGATCGCTAACCTCTGGAGGGGTTGGAATATATAGAGTACCCTCACGTTACCATGAGTTGAGGATGAGCAAGGATAATCAAACCCCCAAACACTCCTCCTCGGGGTACTTGTCTCTTTGTGAATTTCCTAACTAGATAGAGAGTTACCGATAATAAGTGTGTGCGTTCTTCGGACTAATGTGAGTATTCGATTGTTGGCACTTCCACCATTCATATTTGCTAGCCTCTTCGGTACCGTGTATTGCCCTTTCTCACATTGAGAGTTGGTGCAAACTCCACCGGTGCATCCAAACCCATAACATGATACGATGTGTCATACATAAGCCTCATTATATCTTTCCTCAAAACACCCACCATACCTACCTACTAAGGCATTTCCATAGCCTTTCCGAGATACATTGCCATGCAAAATCCACCATCTCATGACTTGATCTTCATGTCATACATGCTTTTGCTTGATCGTATAGCCGCATGCTAGTTGGGCCTAGCCCTTATTACTACTACATAACGCGCTAGTATCATTGCATATCCTGCTACACTGGCAGAGGCATACATTTGCATACATCATGATAGTTTTCACTTGTCTTTATGATGAGTACTTCTTATAAAGTGTGATGATTTTTCTTTTTATACATGTAAAACATAGAGTGTTGCCCTTAAGTGAGGAAAAGATCCCAAAGAGGACAAAACAAAAGATCCCAAAAAGGACAAATGAGAGATAAAAAGAAAGAGCCAAAGAGCCCACAAAAAAAGAGTAAAAGAAAAAAAAGAGAAGGGGCAACACTACTATTCCTTTTGAAAGATCCACACTCGTACTCCATTGTTATATTGGTACTACATAGAGATTATCATTCATAAATAACTATGTGGGGAAGCTTACACTATAGAACTTGGTTTGCATATTCCAATGATGAGCCTCCTCAAATGAGCTCTAGGTTTTCATGAGCAAACAAGTTGGATGCAGCCCCACTAGTTCCATTGGAGAGCTTACCTTAGCTCATATGTGCACCATATCTATCACATCATATCTATCATTTGACTTCCTCTCGCCTATAGTTCCATTGGAGAGCTTACCTTAGCTCATATGTGCATCATATCTATCATTTGACTTTCTCTCGCCTATGGTTGTCCTCATTGATGTGAGCCTTTCACACCTTTTTTTGTCTTCCTTCCACATCATTATTCTATTATCCATCCTAAGTGCCAACATATCTTGCTTACGCTCATCCATTGCATGAGTTCTCAAAATCGAAAGGGAGATGATCATTTGACTTGTGCCTGACTAGTGGTCTGGGGATGAGTCAAAATAAGATTCCGAAGGATACCAAGTGTGAAATTTTAGTAGATTGAGTTCTCAATTAAAAATATTTTATGATCTCAACCCATCTCCCACTTCTTGCACGCAAGCACCATTTGGAGACATTCGAGTCACGGACAACGAGAGATCTTGCACCTTTATGTTCTTACTTTGCTAAACTCAATACTAGATATAGACTCTTGCTTGTTATTACCTTGACTTGAGTTGCATATCTCACTTGCTTTACTTTGAAGTTCTTATATGTGTGTTAGCATGTCACCACATAAATTATTTTGTTATCATTTATCTACTCGAGGACGAGCAGAAATTAAGCTTGGGGATGTTGATACGTCCCAAACGTATCTATAATTTCTTCTTGTTCCATGATCTTTTGGGTGACGTTGTTATCTGTTTTGCTACACTTTTATATCATTTCACACATATTTGGACTAACCTACTAACTCAGTGCACCCTGTGCTAGTTTCTGTCTGCTGATGTCTATTTTGCAGGGGCTTTTACCCAATTTTCCGAAGCCCGAAAAATTCCAGAAAAAATATATAAAAAATCAGCGAAACAGGAGCTTCTCGATCACCGAAGATGGGCCAGAGGGGGCCAGGGGCCTCCCAGGCGGCTTGCTGGCGCGGCCGAGCCCTAGGCCCCACCAGGAGGTCGTCTGGGTGGGTCCCACCTCCTCCTGTGCCCTCCTTTGGCCTATATTAAGAGTCTGGAGAGGAAACCCTCGCAGACTTTCTGGAATCGCGATTTTCTCCATCGTTCCGCCGCCGCAGCACTTTCGAGATCGGGAGCATCAGGAAGCTTTTTCCGACACCCTGCCGGAGGGAGGACTGACCTCCGGGAGCTTCTCCACCGCCATGGATGATTCCCAGATGTGTCGCGAGTAGTATTCCTTGGACCATGAGTCCATGACCAATAGCTATGTGATGTCTTCTCTCCAATCTTGTGCTTCAATGGTTAGTCCTTGTGAGCTGCCCTACATGATCAAGGCATCTTTGTAATTCTCTTGCTTTTGCTATGCTCGGTTTGTTGGGATCCGATGGATTATGAGATTATGTTTAGATTGTTATGAGTTATATATTTGATTATCCTTTTATATTATGTTCCTTAGTGATTCATGCATGTTCTCCGTTGCTATTTATTGCTTTGGTCGAGTAGTAGATTGTAACTCCAAGAGGGAGCGTTATGCATGATTGTGGGTTCATACCCTCGATGTCTAGCTTGAGTGACAGAAACATGAGACTAGGGCATGTGCTTGTTGCCACCAGGGAGAAAACAACGGTGCTTGTGACCACGGTTGCAAGGATTGTTTACCTTACGCGTAGTTCATTAATGCAGTTGTCCGTTGCTTTGAGTTTACACTTTGGGTGGGGCTCGAAACTTAATACCGGTGAGATGTTATCGATAGATATCTCAAGCTGGATGATTAGTAAGTAGATGCTTATGAACAAACGGTCTACTTGTCTTGGCATACTGCCCACTACTATTGAACCTCTAACTATGAAGTAGCATAATTAGCATTGCGGTGCGATCATAATTCTGTCAATTGCCAACTGTGATTTGTTTACCCGAGCATAGTTGTTTATCGTCTTTTGGGAGAGAGACATCACTAGTGAAAATCATGTGACTCCGGTCCATATCACCATCATTGGTTACACCTCCATTATTTTCCGCTTTCATTTACTTTTCCATTGCAATCACTATTACCTTCCCGCTTGTGTTTTGATCCTTTGCAAACTACAAGGCCAGAGAGATTGACAACCTCTCTGTACTCGTTGGGAGCAAAGTTATTTTTTGTGTGTGCAGGTCCACGTCTTCTGATAGTGCTAGGGTGGAAGACACCTACTTGTTGACCTAGGAGTCCTCCTGGTTCGATAAACCTTACAGTCTCCGTGTAAGGGAAATCTGTTGCTCACTACATCTCCACCTTCCACTTGGGGTAGCCAACGACGGGCAAGAAGTGATACGTCTCCGTCGTATCTATAATTTTTGATTGTTTCATGCCAATATTCTACAACTTTCATATACTTTTGGCAACTTTTTATACTATTTTTGGGACTAACATATTGATCCAGTGGCCAGTGCCAGTTCCTGTTTGTTGCATGTTTTTTGTTTCGCAGAATATCCATACCAAACGAAGTCCAAACGTAATAAAAACTTACGGGGATTTTTTTTTGAATATTTATGATTTTTGGGAAGAAGAATCAACGCGAGGTGACGCACGGAGTGCCCACAAGCCCTGTCGCCGCGTCCAGGGGGTGGGCCCGTGGGAGGCAGGCTTGTGGCCACTCCTTAAAGCGGTTTGAGCCCTTCTTTCGCCGCAAGAAAGATAATATCCTGAAGAAAATCGTGTTAAACTTTCAGCCAAATCGGAGTTACGAATCTACGGGAATTTAAGAAATGATGAAACGCAGGATCTGGGAGCGCAGAAACAGAAGGACACATAGAGAGAGAGATCCAATCTCGGAGGGGCTCTCGCCCCTCCGCCGCCATGGAGACCATGGACCAAGGGGGAAACCCTTCTCCTATCTAGGGAGGAGGTGAAGGAAGAATAAGAAAGAGGGGGTCTCTCTCCCCCTCTCTCCTGGCGGCGCCGGAACGCCGCCCGGGACATCATCGTGTGATGGCGATCTACACGAACACCTCCGTCATATTCACCAACATCTCCATCATCTTCCCCCATCTATATTCAGCAGTTAACTCTCCCGCAACCCGCTGTACCCTCTACTTGAACATGGTGCTTTATGCTACATATTATTATCCAATGATGTGTTGCTATCCTATGATCTCTGAGTAGATTATCGTTGTCCTATCGGTGATTGATGAATTGCCATGATTGGTTTAATTTGCTTGTGGTTATGTTGCTGTCCTTTGATGCCCATCATATGATCGCGCGCGTGGATCACACCATAGGGTTAGTTGTATGTTGATAGGACTATGTATTGGCAGGCTAGAGTGACAGAAGCTTCAAACCTAGCATAGAAATTGATGCATATGGGATTGAAGGGGGACCAATATATCTTATTGCTATGGTTGGGTTTTACCTTAATGAACATTTGTAGTTGCGGACGCTTGCTAATAGTTCCAATCATAAGTGCATAGAATTCCAAGTAAGGGATGACATGCTGGCAGAGGCCTCTCCCACATGATACTTGCTATCGATCTAGTAACGTAGTCAATTGCTTAGGGACAATTCCGCAACTCCTACCACCACTTTTCCACACTCGTTAGACACTCGTAGTTGTTTCTTTATCTAACCAACCCCTAGTTTGATTTACGTGTTCTTTAATTTCTTGCAAGCCTATCCTATCACTCGTACAAAGTACTTCTAGTTTCATACTTGTTCTAGGTAAAACAAACATAAAGTGTGCGTAGAGTTGTATCGGTGGTCGATAGAACTTGAGGGAATATTTTTCCTACCTTTAGCTCCTCGTTGGGTTCGACACTCTTACTTATCGAGAAAGGCTACAATTGATCCCCTATACTTGTTGGTTATCAAGACCTTTTTCTGGCGCCGTTGCAGGGGAGCAATAGCATGGGGTGAATATTCTCGTGTGTGCTTGTTTGCTTTATCACTAAGTAGATTTATTTGCTGTTCTAAGTTGTTCTCTACCCTTAGTTATGGATATGGAACACGAAATACCAAAAAAATTAGGTGTACTTGCTACTCATGGAGATGGGGAACCTCCTAAAACCCTCGAGGCTCGTTATGTGGAAAATATTATGCACTTCTTTCATAATCCTGAGAAAGCCCCATTCAATTATATAATGGGATACACGTTGGATCAACGTGAATACTTTAGGGATTATCGCTTGACTCAAAAAGGGAAAATTTTATGGGATCAAATCCATTTGTTGAAATGGTATGCTTGGGAACTATGCAAGAGGCATGGTGTTACTTGTTGCTCTAGGATGAAGGCTCCACACCTTCCCTTTTATTGTGAGTTTAATGATCATAGAACCTTGGCTTCTTATGCTGATGGTATATATGATTACTATGATGTGGATCAAATAGAAGAGTTTGTTGCTTTTATGGGTGCTTATGAAATTGAGGCTCTGTTTAAAAGGTGTGATGACAATGATGGTGCTCCTTACCGATCTAAAAATTTGGCTATGCTTCGTTATTGTTATACTAATTATGAATATAATGCCCATATTGAACAATTTAAGGAGAAATCATATGCTGCCAAAGAAGAGACAATTATTTTGCAGGAAACTATGGAAGAAGAAAATGCTAAAATTGTGAGCTCATTAGATGAAAAAGATGAAGAGGAGAGCGAAGAACAAAAGGAGGAAGAGCGGACTAGCTACCCGTGTCCACCTTCTAATGAGAGTAACTCTTCTACTCATACATTATTTAATTTCCCTTCGTTCTTACCGAAGGATGAATGCTATGATCCCTTGGATTCGTTTGAAATATCCCTTTTTGATGAACTTGATGCATGTTATGCTTGTGGCCATGTTGCCAATATGAATGATGCCTATGAAGATGAGATAGCTATAGTCCCTTATGTTAAACATGATGATTTTGATGAATATATTATGCATGTGCTTGCTGCTCCTACTTGTAGTTACTATGAGAGAGGAACTACATCTCCACCTCTCTATGTTTCCAATACGATAAAATTGCAAGAAACTGCTTATGCTATGTATTGGCCTTTACTTGGTGTGCATGAATTGTTCTTTTATGACATGCCATTGCATAGGAAGAGAGTTAGACTTCTTCATTGCTTGATATATGTTACCTTTTGCTCACTACTAAATTTCAAATCATTGCTAATTAAAATTGGCTTTGATATACCTTGGGATCCGGGTGGATCCATTACTTGAGCACTTTATGCCTAGCTTAATATCTTTAAAGAAAGTGCTGCCTGGGAGACAACCCAGAAGTTTTAGAGAGTCATTTATTTCTGTTGAGTGCTTTTATATAGTTTAAAAACAAAAAAATATAGAGGGGAACTTAAAACTTTTTCAAAAAGAGAAGCGATTGAAAGGTGATGCATTGCAGAAGTGAGGATCGACCTTGAACACTTGTGGTCATGCTCATGGAAACAATGTAGAATTCTTCATAGAAGTTTCTCACAAAAATAATTATCCCCTTATACAATTCCTTTGTGTTTTTAAAAGTAATGTGCCAAGTAAAGCCTTTACGATTAGTTTGGGTGATAGTTGTTTGATCACACTGAGAAAAGACAGAAACTTTCTGCTCACGAAATTAATTTTCATTTTTATTCTGGAAGAGCTTTTGAGTTGATTATTTTTTCTGCTGATTGATATGCAAATTTTCCAGACGTTCGTAATTGTTAAGATTTTTTCAGATATCAGAAGTATACGGAATATACAGATTGCTACATATTGTTCTGTTTTGACAGATTCTGTTTTCTATGCATTGTTCTCTTATTTTGATGAATCTATGGGTAGGATCGGGGGGTATGAACCATGGTGAAGTTGGATTACAGTAGATATAATGCTAATATGACTTTAGAATGAGTTCACAACAGTACTTGTAGTGGTGATTTATTTTATTATACTAACGGATCTCACGAAGTTTTGTTGAGTTTTGTGTGATTGAAGTTTTCAAGTTTTGGGTGAGAGCACGATGGATGAAGGAATTAGGAGAGGCAAGAGCCTAATCTTGGGGATGCCCGAGGCACCCCAAGGTAATATTCAAGGAAGACTCAAGCGTCTAAGCTTGTGGATGCCCCGGAACGCATCCCCTCTTTCGTCTACAATCTATCGGTAATTTTACTTGGAGCTATATTTTAATTCGTCACACGATATGTGCAAATGCTTGGAGCATCTTTTTTTTTTCCTTTTTCTTTTATGCACCATGCTGGTATGAGATAGTCCTTGGTTGGCTTTATAGAATGCTTCTTGTGCTTCACTTATATCTTTTGAAGTTTGGATTTCCTGTTTCCCTACACGTAGAAAACCGTCATTTGTAGAATGCTCTTTTGCTTCACTTATATTTGTTAGAGCGGGGCATATCTTTTATAGAAAGAATTAAACTCTCATGCTTCACTTATACCTATTTAGAGAGTTAACAAGAGTTGGCCATTCACATGGTTAGTCATAAAATCCTACATAAAACTTGTAGATCACTGAATATGATATGATTGATTCCTTGCAATAGTTTTGCGACATGAATATGTGATATTAGAGTCATGCTAGATAGTAATTGTGTATTCGTAGAAATACTTGTGTTAAGGTTTGTAATTCCCATAGCATGCACGTATGGTGAACCGTTATGTGATGAAGTCGGAGCATGAATTAATTTAATGATTGTCATCCTTTGTGTGGAGGTCGGGATCGCTCGATGGTTAACTCCTACCAACCTTTCCCCTAGGAGCATGCGTGTAGTACCTTGTTTCGATGACTAATAGACTTTTGCAATAAGTATGTGAGTTCTTTTGACTAATGTTGAGTCCATGGATTATACACACTCGCACCCTTCCACCATTGCTAGCCTCTCTAGTACCGCACAACTTTCGCCGGTGCATTACACCCACCATACAGCCTTCCTCAAAACATCCACCATACCTACCTATTATCGCATTTTCATAGCCATTCCGAGATATATTGCCATGCAACTACCACCGTTCCGTCTCATGACATGTGCCATTGCATGATCGTAAGATAGCTAGCATGATGTTTCCATGGCTTGTCCATTTTTTTATGTCATTGCTATGCTAGATCATTGTCACGGTACACTACCGAAGGCATTTCATATAGAGTCATCATTGCTCTAAGTATTGAGTTGTAAGTGTGATGATCATCATTAATAGAGCATTGTCCCATGTGAGGAAATAAAAGAGGCCAGCGAAGCCCATTTATAAAAAAGAGGCCAAAGATGCCCACCAAAAACAGAGGCCAAAGAGCCCACAAAAAAATGAGAGAAAAGAGAGAAGGGACAATTGCTACTATCCCCTTTCCACACTTGTGCTTCAAATAGCACTATGATCTTCATGACAGAGAGTCTCCTATGTTGTCACTTCCATATACTAGTGGGAAATTTTCATTATATAACTTGGCTTGTATATTCCAATGATGGGCTTCCTCAAAATTGCCCTAGGTCTTCGTGAGCAAGCAAGTTGGGTGCACACCCACTAGTTTCTTTTGTAAGCTTTCATACAGTTATAAGCTCTAGTGCATCCGTTGCATGGCTATCCCTACTCACTCACATTGATATCTATTGATGGGCATCTCCATTGCCCGTTGATACACCTAGTTGATGTGAGACTATCTCCTCCTTTTTGTCTTCTCCACAACAACCATATTCTATTCCACCTATAGTTCTATGTCCATGGCTCACGCTCATGTATTGTGTGAAAGTTGAAAAAGTTTGAGAACACTAAAGTATGAAACAATTGCTTGGCTAAAACCGGGGTTGTGCATGATTTAAATACATTGTGTGGGAAAGATGGAGCATAGCCAGACTATATGATTTTGTAGGGATAACTTTCTTTGGCCATGATATTTTGAGAAGACATGATTGCTTTGTTAGCATGCTTGAAATATTATTGTCTTTATGCCAAATGATAGACTATTTCTTCGAATCACTCGTGTTTTAGTATTCATGACCATGATTAGATTATATGATCAAGATTATGCTAGGTAGCATTCCACATCAAAAACTATCTTTTTTATCATTTACCTACTCGAGGACGAGCAGGAATTAAGCTTGGGGATGCTGATACGTCTTCGTCGTATCTATAATTTTTTATTGTTTCATGCCAATATTCTGCAACTTTCATATACTTTTGGCAACTTTTTATACTATTTTTGGGACTAACATATTGATCCAGTGCCCAGTGCCAGTTCCTGTTTGTTGCATGTTTTTTGTTTCGTAGAATATCCATACCAAACGAAGTCCAAACGTAATAAAAACTTACGGGGATTTTTTTGGAATATTTATGATTTTTGGGAAGAAGAATCAACGCGAGGCGATGCACGGAGTGCCCACAAGCCGTGTCGCCGCGGCCAGTGGGTGGGCCCGCGGCAGGCAGGCTTGTGGCCACTCCTTAAGGCGGATGGAGCCCTTCTTTTTGCCGCAATAAAGATAATATCCGAAAGAAAATCGTGTTAAAATTTCAGCCGAATCGGAGTTACGAATCTCTGGGAATTTAAGAAACGGTGAAACGCACAATCTGGGAGCGCAGAAAAAGAAGGACACAGAGAGAGAGATCCAATCTCGGAGGGGCTCTCGCCCCTCCGCCGCCATGGAGACCATGGACCAGAGGGGAAACCCTTCTCCCATCTAGGGAGGAGGTCAAGGAAGAAGATGAAGGAGGGGGATCTCTCCCCCTCTCTCCCGGCGGCGCCGGAACACCGCCCGGGACATCATCGTGTGACGGCGATCTACACCAACACCTCCGTCATCTTCACCAACATATCCATCATCTTCCCCCATCTATATTCAGTGGTTCACTCTCCCGCAATCCGACGTACCCTCTACTTGAACATGGTGCTTTATGCTACATATTATTATCCACTGATGTGTTGCTATCCTATGATGTCTGAGTAGATTATCGTTGTCCTATCGGTGATTCATGAATTGCTATGATTGTTTTAATTTGCTTGTGGTTATGTTGCTGTCCTTTGGTGCCCATCATATGATCTCGCGCGTGGATCACACCATAGGGTTAGTTGTATGTTGATAGGACTATGTATTGGCAGGCTAGAGTTACAGAAGCTTCAAACCTAACATAGAAATTGATGCATATGGGATTGAAGGGGGACCAATATATCTTATTGCTATGGTTGGGTTTTACCTTAATGAACGTTAGTAGTTGCGGACGCTTTCTAATAGTTCCAATCATAAGTGCATAGAATTCCAAGTAAGGGATGACATGCTAGCAGAGGCCTCTCCCACATGATACTTGCTATCGATCTAGTAACGTAGTCAATTGCTTAGGGACAATTCCGCAACTCCTACCACCACTTTTCCACACTCGTTAGACACTCGTAGTTGTTTCTTTATCTAACCAGCCCCTAGTTTTATTTACGTGTTCTTTACTTTCTTGCAAGCCTATCCTATCACTCCTACAAAGTACTTCTAGTTTCCTACTTGTTCTAGGTAAAGCGAACGTAAAGTGTGCGTAGAGTTGTATCGGTGGTCGATAGAACTTGAGGGAATATTTGTCCTACCTTTAGCTCCTCGTTGGGTTTGACACTCTTACTTATCGAGAAAGGCTACAATTGATCCCCTATACTTGTGGGTTATCAAGAATTATATCCATCAACTCGTCATCAGGAATCTATTCCAAAATTGCGAAGATGACTCATGGGGTTGCTGGATGATGTGGCTCAAGTCATCAGGCCCAGGTGGTCGAACATAAGTGCCCTGAAAGTTGTCTCTAAAGGCATCTTCAAGATCCTCCCAATCCCTGATGGAGTTTTCTCGGAGGCTCTTCAACCAGTGTCTGGCTGGCCCTTTCATCTTTAGTGGTAAATAGTTGATGATGTGGATGTCATCTCATCGAGCCATGTGAATGTGGAGGAGGAAATCTTCAATCCATACGGTTGGGACTGTTGTCCCATCGTACTACTCAATATTTACGGGTTTAAACCTCTCAGGGAACTGATGCCACATCACCTCATCTATGAAGCACATTGGGTGGGCGGCGCCCCTTATCCGAGGTGTGTCATGGTGGAGATCAGACGAGATCCTACCATCCTGCAGATCTCGAACTCCATCATTCTCATAAGGTTGAGCTTGGTATCTGTCATGTCTCACGGGAGTGTGACTCTGATGACCCACAAGTATAGTGTATCTATCATAGTCCTTTCGATAAGTAAGAGTGTCGAACCCAACGAGGAGCAGAAGGATCTGACAAGTGGTTTTCAGTAAGGTAATATCTGCAAGCACTGAAATTATTGGTAACAAGTAGTTGTGTGGTGAGATGATTTGTGGAAAGTAGCAAGTAACAAAAGTAACAACGGTGCAGAAAAGTGGCCCAATCCCTTTTGAATCAAGGGACAAGCCTGGACAAACTCTTATAGGAGGTAAAACGCTGCCGAGGACACATGGGAATTTCTGTCAAGCTAGTTTTCATCATGTTCATATGATTCGCGTTCGTTACTTTGATAGTTCGATATGTGGGTGGAACGGCGCTTGGGTACTGCCCTTACTTGGACAAGCATCCCACTTATGATTAACCCCTCTCACAAGCATCCGCAATTACGAAAGAAGAATTAAGACAAAGTCTAACAATAACATTAAACTAGTGGATCCAAATCAGCCCCTTACGAAGCAATGCATAAACTAGGGTTTAAGCTTCTGTCACTCTAGCAACCCATCATCTACTTACTACTTCCCAATGCCTTCCTCTAGGCCCAAACAAAGGTGAAGTGTTATGTAGTCGACGTTCACATAACACCACTAGAGGAAAAACAACATACAACACATCAAAATACAGAACGGATACCAAATTCACATGACTACTTATAGCATGACTTATCCCATGTCCTGAGGAACGAAAGAAACTACTCACAAAGCATAATCATATTCATGACCAGAGAGGTAATGAGTAGCATCAAATATCTGAACATAAACTCTTCCACCAAGTAATCCAACTAGCATCAACTACAAAGAGTAATTAACAGTACTAGCAACCTTACAAGTACCAATCGGAGTCACGAGAGGGAGATTGGTTACAAGTGATGAACTAGGGTTTGGAGCTGAGATGGTGCTGATGAAGATGTTCATGGTGACAAGTCCCCTCCGATGAGAGGAGTGTTGGTGATGACGATGGCGATGATTTCCCCCTCCGGGAGGGAAGTTTCCCCGGTAGGATCGTCCTGCCGGAGCTCTAGATTGGTTCTGCTCAAGTTCCGCCTCGTGGCGGCGGCGAATCCTCCGAAAAGCCTCCTATTGATTTTTTTTCCAAACCGAAACCCTTCATGTAGCAAAAGAGGGGGGCCAGTGGGCCAGCAGGGCGCTCACAAGCCCCCTAGGCGCGGCCAGGGGGAGGCCGCGCCTAGCAGGCTTGTGGCCTCCGGCTGGCGCCCCTCTGGCACTTCTTCGGCCCAGTATTTTTTATAAATCCCAAAAAAACCCACGTTGATTTTCACGGCTTTTGGAGTTGTGCAGAATAGGCATCTCAAACTTTCTCCTTTTTCAGGCTAGAATTCCAGCTGCCGGCATTCTCCCTCTTCAAGTAAACCTTGCAAAATAAGAGAGAAAAGGCATAAGTATTGTACCGTGAAGTGTAATAACAGCCCAAAAAGCAATAAATATCAACATGAAAGCATGATGCAAAATGGACGTATCAACTCCCCCAAGCTTAGACCTTGCTTGTCCTCAAGCGAAAGCCGAGATCAGTAAATATTCACACATGTTTAGAGAGAGAGCTGTCGACAAAACAAGATACGAACATGCAGGCATCATGATCATGATCAGAGCAGCAATACCATCATATCAACTCTTATGCTAAAGTGACAATTCCTTCACAAAGTAAAGGATGGATCAAGAACCTTACCGAAAATTAACAACCGATAGCCTTTAGTCATTGAAGCAATTGGAATTTATCACAACATTGAAAGGAGTCAAATAAGAGCTTGTAAAGAAAATCCACATACTCAATCATCCTTTTGTTTTCTACAATTTCTACAACTCACGTGGTACTCATCAAATCAAAGTTTCAGTTGGACATAGAGAAAGATAGGGGCTTATAGTTTCGCCTCCCAACTATTTACCTCAAGGGTAATGTCAACAATAATAATTCATGAATACTTACTTCCAAGTTGACATATGAATAGAGATCTTTCCCAAGCATATGACGTTAGCCAAGATAAAGGAGAAATAAGGAATTGGTGTAGATCACCATGACTCTTTCAAGGGCAAAAAGTAAAGATACAAGATAGGACCTTCGCAGAGGGAAGCAGAGGTTGTCATGCGCTTTTGAGGTTTGGATGTGTGTCCTCTTAGTGTGAAGGAACGTCACTTTATATTGCCTCATGTGATAAAGAACTTTATTATGCAGTCTGTCGCTTTTATGTCTTCCTCATCACAGGTTCGTACAAAGCTTATTTTCCACACACTAATAGATCATACATATTAGGGAGCAATTTTTATTTCTTGCACCTATGACAACTTACTTTAGGGATCTTATTCAATCCATAGGTAGGTATGGTGGACTCTCATGGCAAAACTGGGTTGAAGGTTTATCGATGCACAAGTAGTTTCTCTACTTGGTGCGGGAGTTTTGGCTAATATGAGGTGGAAGCAATCGTCACATGTTAAGGGATCTCTAGTCATATAACATTGTTTGGAACCAAGCAAACACAATTCATTATGTTGTCTTCCTTGTCCAACATCTACTTCTAAGCATGTAATAGTTTAGTGAGTATTCACAATCATAGATGGTGTCAAAGATGATGTATTTATATGTGAACTCTCCTTCTTTATCACTTCCTATTAATTGCAACAATGACCAAGGTCTACGTTTGTCTACCCTCAACAAGTTTCAATCATCATCCTTTTTATATGTCAAGCCATCACTTTCCATAAGATCATTACATGATCTTTCATGCTTTTGTTCTTTTCTCACTCTTTTGATCATGGCAACGGGCAAAGCCCTCAACTAAGACACTCTTTATTATATGGCTCACAAGATCGAATACATCGGGGGTGACACAAAGCAAAAAATCAAGCCTAAAACACTAAGACCTTTAATCTACTAGAGAAAGAGAAAACTGAAAAGGAACAAACTAAAACAAAGGTAAAGGCAAAAGATGTGACAGTGATACGATACTGGAGCACCTCCCCCAAGCTTAGAACAAGCCAAGGGGATTGCCCATACCCGTGCTTAGTTGTCTTCCTTTGGAGGTGATGGTGGTGGAGTTGTTTGCAACATAGGTTTGATCCTCCGTCTTCCAAGGCATAGGTGCTCCATCATGGAAAGATGACCGAGTCTCCGGAATCCTCAAATCTGCAGCCAACTGTATTGATATAAATCTATACTCATACTCACAGTTTTGGTTTTGCCGGTCATAGATCTGGGCTTGGAGGTGATCATCTTTCATAGAGTCTGGAGAGGTGCTTCCCGATGTCATTGGCATCGATCTTGTGCTTGTTGGTGAACTCTGTGATCATCAAGTGGTTGGCGTTGAGTCCACGCTCCACCATCCCTTGGCACTTGAAGACCTATTGCTCCAATGCTTCGAGCCTCGCCTCCATGCTTCCAGTCTTCTTAGGCCCCTCAACATCACGGATGTGCAACATCCCCTCACGCATCTCGATAGATTGAGGGTGTTGCGGCACTCCCGTGAGGTAGGGATTGATGACATTCTCGAAGATCTTGTCCTTCGGAGCTTTTGGGGACGTCATAGCAATCTAGATCTGCAACAGAAACTGGCTCGAAACAAAACAGAGGAAATTCGCGTGATACAAGGGTCAGACCTTTCGGGAGAATACATAATGATTTATTTCCGACCAGAAGGAGTACTCTGCAAGAAAACGGAGTACGGGAGGCACACGAGGTGGCCACAAGCCCCCCAGGCGTGGCCAGGGGGTGGCCCGCGCCTGGCAGGATTGTCGCCTCCTCGTGCGCTTTCCGGACTACTTCAAATTTTTCTATTTTTCTAAATATTCCAAAACGGAGAAAAAATCCTACTGGAAAATTTGACTTACCGAAACACATACCTCTTCGTTTTCGGAGTCTGAAACAGGCTGATAAATATCCCTTAGGTACTCCTCCGGAGTTATGGTATTGATAATATTGCTTTCAACATTTATGGGAGTACCTGAGATCACTACTGAAATTCAAAAATTTGCCGTCTGCCATGGCAGACGGCAAAGGGGGCAACCACGGACGGCAAAGGCTTTGCCGTCGGTCAGCAGATGGCAAACTAGACGGTAAAAAAATCCGGTGAAGAGGTTCTTTGCCGTCTGCTTTTGTAAAGCGGACGGCAAAGAATCTTTGCCATGAGGGGGCAGACGGCAAATTAACTGGGACAGCATATACTGCAACGTCCCCGTTAAGTGTTAACGGCAGGCGTCTGCTCTTTGCCGTCTGCCGTGCCCCCCCCCCCTTTGCCCCATTTTAATTTATTTTTTAATATATCCATCATTTTTAACAATAATCAGGATACATATATATATATATATATTTGACATAAATAAATTTCTTTCCGTAATCATAACCATATTAAAGTAACTCTCATCCATAGTGCATACATATTATGCAAGTTGCATCCGTACCAAACCATATATTACACCAGTTTCATCCACATGCATAAAAAGTTTCATATATATCCATATACTACAATAGTTTCAATACAAGCCATGGTACAAGAAATCATCTTCAAGCATTCCATCAATATAATCCAAGCTTCCCGTGAAGTGAAGGTAATCTACAAAATGACAAATAAGAAATTTAGAAGAATAATACTAGATTAAGAAGTGTACATATAGGTTATTTCGGAGAGAAATTAGCTAAGTATAGACCATTTAGGAGCTAACTAAGCTAATTATGTCATTTAGGTGGAACCCTAGCTAACTATAGGTCGTTTCGGACCTAACTTGGGTAAAATAGGTCATTCCGGAGCAAACTATGCTTATTAAGCCATTTTGGATCTAGCTAGGCTACTTATAGGCCATTTAATACCTAAGTTAGGGGGAATAGGTCATCTTGCAGCTACGTAAGCCTTATTATGTCATTTAGGAGAGAACTTAGATAATTGTATGTCATATTTTATTAAATAGGTCATTTTGGAGCTAACTAAGCTAATTATGTCATTTCGTAGGATAATTAGCCAATTTAGACTTTCTTGGATGAGTCTAAGCTACGTAGAAGAAGATAAAGAGAAGAAGAAGTAAAAGAAGGAGGAGGAGGAGGAGGAGAAGAAGAAGGAAGAGGAGAAGAAGAAGAAAAGAAGAAGGAGAAGAAGAAAGAGGAAGAAGGAGGAAGAAGGAGGAGCTCCTTCTCCTTCTTCTCCTCCTTCTTCTCCTCCTTCTTCTCCTTCTCCTTATCCTCCTCCTTCTCCTTCTTCTTCTTCTCTTCTTCTTCTTCTTCTGCTTCCTTCCTTTCATTTTTCCTCTTTGTTCTCCTCTTGTCCCCTTCTAAGGGCTAAATTGGCTAAGAATGCCTTTTTGGAGCTAATTATGTCATTTTGAGGATAATTAGCTAAGTATAGGTCATCTTTTATTAACTAGACCATTTTGGAGCTAACTAAGATAATTATGTCATCTAGGTGGAACCCTAGCTAACTATAGGTCGTTTCGGAGCTAACTTGGGTAAAATAGGTCATTCCGAAGCAAACTATGCTTATTAAGCCATTTTGGATATAGCTAGGCTAATTATAGGCCATTTAATACCTAAGTTAGGGGGAATAGGTCATCTTGCAGCTACGTAAGCCTTATTATGTCATTTAGGAGAGAACTTAGCTAACTGTAGGTCATTTTTTATTAAATAGGTCATGTTGGAGCTAACTAAGCTAATTATGTCATTTCGTAGGATAATTAGCCAATTTAGCCTTTCTTGGATGAGTCTAAGCTACGTAGAAGAAGAGAAAGAGAAGAAGAAGTAAAAGAAGGAGGAGGAGGAGGAGGAGGAGGAGAAGGAGAAGGGAGAGGAGAAGAAGAAGAAAAGAAGAAGGAGAAGGAGAAGGAGGAAGAAGGAGGAAGAATAAGGAGAAGGAGGAGCTCCTTCTCCTTCTTCTCCTCCTTCTTCTCCTTCTCCTTATCCTCCTCCTTATCCTTCTTCTTCTTCTCTTCTTCTTCTTCTTCCTTCCTTTCATTTTTCCTCTTTCTTCTCCTCTTGTCCCCTTCTTCGAGCTAAATTGGCTAAGAATGCCTTTTTGGACCTAATTATGTCATTTCGAGGATAATTAGCTAAGTATAGGTCATGTTTTATTAAATAGACCATTTAGGAGCTAACTAAGCTAATTATGTCATTTAGGTGGAACACTAGCTAACTATAGGTCGTTTCGGAGCTAACTTGGGTAAAATAGGTCATTCCGGAGCAAACTATGCTTATTAAGCCATTTTGGATCTAGCTAGGCTAATTATAGGCCATTTAATACCTAAGTTAGGGCAATAGGTCATCTTGCAGCTACGTAAGCCTCATTATGTCATTTAGGAGAGAACTTAGCTAACTGTAGGTCATTTTTTATTAAATAGGTCATTTTGGAGCTAACTAAGCTAATTATGTCATTTCGTAGGATAATTAGCCAATTTAGCCTTTCTTGGATGAGTCTAAGCTACGTAGAAGAAGAGAAAGAGAAGAAGAAGTAAAAGAAGGAGGAGGAGGAGAAGGAAGAGGAGAAGAAGAAGAAAAGAAGAAGGAGAAGGAGAAAGAGGAAGAAGGAGGAAGAAGAAGGAGAAGGAGGAGCTCCTTCTCCTTCTTCTCCTCCTTCTTCTCCTTCTCCTTATCCTCCTCCTTCTCCTTCTTATTCTTCTCTTCTTCTTCTTCTTCTTCCTCCTTCCTTTCATTTTTCCTCTTTCTTCTCCTCTTGTCCCCTTCTTCGGGCTAAATTGGCTAAGAATGTCTTTTTAGACCTAATTATGTCATTTCGAGGATAATTAGCTAAGTATAGGTCATGTTTTATTAAATAGACCATTTAGGAGCTAACGAAGCTAATTATGTCATCTAGGTGGAACCCTAGCTAACTATAGGTTGTTTCGGAGCTAACTTGGGTAAAATAGGTCATTCCGGAGCAAACTATGCTTATTAAGCCATTTTGGATATAGCTAGGCTAATTATAGGCCATTTAATACCTAAGTTAGGGGGAATAGGTAATCTTGCAGCTACGTAAGCCTTATTATGTCATTTAGGAGAGAACTTAGCTAATTGTAGGTCATTTTTTATTAAACAGGTCATTTTCGAGCTAACTAAGCTAATTATGTCATTTCGTAGGATAATTAGCCAATTTAGCCTTTCTTGGATGAGTCTAAGCTACATAGAAGAAGAGAAAGAGAAGAAGAAGTAAAAGAAGGAGGAGGAGGAGGAGAAGGAGAAGGAAGAGGAGAAGAAGAAGAAAAGAAGAAGGAGAAGGAGAAGGAGGAAGAAGGAGGAAGAAGAAGGAGAAGGAGAAGGAGAAGGAGGAGCTCCTTCTCCTTCTTCTCCTCCTTCTTCTCCTTCTTCTTATCCTCCTCCCTCTCCTTCTTCTTCTTCTCCTCTTCTTCTTCTTCCTTCCTTTCATTTTTCCTCTTTATTCTCCTCTTGTCCCCTTCTTCGGGCTAAATTGGCTTCCCCTCTATGCCGAACAATGTACCAAAAATGGCCTCCGCAATATTCTTTTCAGTGTGCATCACGTCAATGTTGTGTGGGCAAAGGAGGTCTTTGAAGTAAGGCAGATCCCATAAGCATGACTTGTGAGTCCAGGCGTGCTCTGTATTATACCCTTTGAAGTATCCTGGACGCAAAGGATCAGGCTCGAGAGCGTTTAACTGATCAGGGGTCTGTTGGCCTGTCAACGCAGCTGGTGCAGTGTTTTTGACAACTCTACCTTTGATGAAATTCTTCTTATCTTTTCTGAACTTATGGTCAGGATCCAGGAATTGTCTATGCATGTCGAAGCAAGAATACTTGCGACTAGCCTGCAGCCAACGGAACTGAAGAGCTGCCTTGCATGTGGTGCACGGGAACCTTCCATGCACACACCAGCCAGCGAATAGCGCAAACGCCGGATAATCATGCGTCGAGTACTTGTACCACACATGCATTTTGAAATTTGTTTTGGTAGCCGCGTCGTAGGTCTTGATCCCATTATCCCAGGCTTCTTGCAACTCATCCTTAAGCGGCTGCATGTACACATTCATATTCTTCCCCGGATAGTTCGGCCCTGGAATTATCAACGTCACGAAAATGTTCTTTCTTTTCATAATCTCTCCGGGTGCAAATTTAGTGGAATGACAAATACAGGCAAACAACTGTATTGTGTTGCCGTCATACCATACACATTGAACCCATCCGTGCTGAAGGCAACTCTAGGTTGTCTTGGATCTTCCGATTTATCCTTATGTAATGCATAGAAGTGCCTCCACGCAAAACCATCTGAAGTGTGTACCAGCATCTTGTTCCCATCCGCATCTAGTTCGGTTCTTTTGCCCAATTTGTGCCATGTCATCTGTCTGGCCGTCTCTTCGACCATGAAAAGACGTTGAAGTCTTGGTACGATTGGAAGATACCGAAGAACACTAATGGGGATTTTGGTCTGATTCTTCTCACCCATGTCGTTGTCTACCACAATATACCTGGAAGAATTGCAAATGGGGCAATAGTTCAAGGACGCATACTCAAGCCTAAATAAGGCACATCCATTCTCACAGGCATGTATCTTCTCATAGGGCATCTTAAGTACACGGAGGATTTTCTCTGACTGGTACAGGTTTGCAGGCAGTACATGGCCTTTGGGTAGAAAGCATCCAAATATCGTCATCATCGCGTCGTAGCATTCTCTGCCTAGGTTGAATTGAGCCTTCAGAGCCATTACTTGCGAGATGGCATCCAGCTGACAAAGCTCAGTCTGCTCGTGGAGAGGACGTTTTGAAGACTCCAACATTTCATAGAAGGCCTTTGCAGATTTCTCCATCTCATCGTTCGAATCCCGAGCATCATCAAAGGCTTGCACCATGTCTTCAATCCCGGTACCATGCTCGTCGGTGCGACGAAGAATCACCTCAGCTCTGGCATGTTGGTCAGACTCACCATGAAAAGTCCACACCGTATAATTAGGGGTAAAACCCCACTTCTGCAGGTGTTTACCCATTTCAAACTCTGTCTGCTTTTTCCAGTTGTCGCAGTTGGGACAGGGGCACCATGTTTTTTGCTGGCCATTTGCAAATGCGGCTCTCACAAACCCCCTGGTTTTTGTTAACCATCCATGGGTCATGTCTTTCTGACTAGGGTGACCCGTGTACATCCAAGCACGATCACTCATGTTGCCTAGCTACCTATGGGGGCACAAGAAATAAATATATGATTCATCATCTATATTCATACGCTAATCAAGTTTGTCAGTTTTATTACGTCCATGCAACCTACACGCTAATAGGTAAAGATAGGTCCCAATCCCACCCGAGTATGTGTAGATTGGGTTCGTTTTCCCATGCTCTGCTCCAGATGCGACTCAGAATTTCGGCAGCACCTCCCTACTGTTCTCCTGATACACGTCTCGGCAATAAGCACAGAGGATGTGTACCCGGAGAACAACAGGGGAGGCACTGACGAAATTCCGCATTGGATCCGGAGCACAGCATACGGGAAACTAAACCCAATCTACACATACTCGGGCTGTCAATGGATAATGTTGGACAATTCGAAAGGATGGCGGTTATAAATATGCAAAGAAATGCATATTTATTGATGTCGCCCTTTCGAACGGGAGACGCATACTGGTCACGCATACTCATGATTGAAGAAACCTATAGCTAGCAAGTTTCATCGGCACGAAGACCGGGACAGAGCAAATTAAGGGGTAGGAGGAGAAGTCATTTGTGCTCACCAACAAACGCAAGGGCGGAGCTCGTCCAACACACATGGAGGTCGTCGAACAACTGCACATTGAAATTCACACGATCAACACAAATACGATGTTTTTATAATTAATATAATAGAAAAATATGTGGCCTAACTCATAATTTACAAAACTATGACCCCCGTCGGCTTAGTGGCATCGATGGTCAGTGGTGTCGGGTGTCGGTCGCGTCGATGGTCAGTGGTGTCGGGTGTCGGTGGCGTCGGGGGTCGGGGGTTAGTTGTGTCGGTGGTAGGGGGTTAGTGTCGTCGGGGGTCGAGGGTCACTGGCGTCAAGAGTTGGGGTCTTTTCGGTCAACAAGAGGCCGAAGAGGTGTCGGGGGTCGGGGTTGGGGGTCAGGGTACGTAGGGTGTCGGGGGTCGAAGGTCAGCGGCGTCGTGGGTCGGGGGTCGGGGGCGAGGGTCAGTGGCGTCAGGAGTCGAGGGTCAGTGGCGTTGGGCGTCGGGGGTTGGGGGTCGAGGGTCAGTGGCGTCTGGAGTCGAGGGTCAATGGTGTCGGGTGTCGGGGGTCGGTGGTTAGTGGAGTCGGGGGTTGGGAGTCGGGGGTCGGGGGTCAACGGTCAGTGGTGTCGGACATTGGGGGTCGGGAGTCGGGTGTCAGTGGCGTCGGAGGTCGGGGGTCGAGGGTCAGGGGTTGGTGGCGTCGGTCGTCGTGGGCCGGGGGTCGGGGGTCGGGGTCCTCTTCTTTCTTCTTCTCCTCTCTCCTCTTTTTCTTCTTGTTCTTCTTGATCAACTTATTATTATTATTATTCTTTTTTCTCCTCCTCCTCCTCCTCCTCCTCCTCTTCTTCTTCTTCTTTCTTTTATCTTTCTCCTCCTCTTCTCTTTCTTCTTCTTCTTCTTCTTCTTCTTCTTCTTTCTTTTATCTTTCTCCTCCGCTCCTCTTTCTTCTTCTTCTTCTTCTTCTTCTTTCTTCTTCTAGTTTATTATTCTCTTATTTTCTTCTAAGTTTGACTAGATAAAGCATGTAGAGTAGGAGCATAACATACAATTCAGCACAAACATACATGTTTCTATTACAATAGAACCTCAAAAGGCTAAGATCTAAGAGGTGCAAATAAAACTACATCAATGCTTCATGCATGAGGTTTATGTCAACACCTCCTATCTTCAGACCAAAAGCTTAACATGCAACTTCTGTCAAAAATGCACATTTACTCCAAATGCAAATCTATCATTTCTTTTTGGGGCCCACACCCTTCTTCATCTATCATTTCTTTTTTCTATCTATTTTTTTTATTTTCTATCTACGTTTTCTACTTAATAAACTAACTATCTAATTTAACATAAAAACAGAAGAAGAAAAAACTAACTATCCAATTTAACAGAAAAAACACAAAATAAACTAACTATCTAAATTAACTATCTAATTTAAAAGAAAAAACAAGAAATAAAGCGAAAAAGAAAAAAAAACCTTACCTGCGTAGGGGCAGTGGGCGGCCGGGGCGGAGGGCAGTGGGAGGAGGGGAGGGCGAGCTCCGGCCCTGGGCGGCGGGGAGGAGGTGCGGGGGGAGGAGGGGAGGACGAGCTCCGGCCGTGCGACGGTGGTGGGCCGGAGCGGCTCCGGTGGTGGCGGCGGCGGTACTCGGGTGGGCAGGGCGCGGGAAGGAGGGGCACGTGGAGGACGGGCGCGGGGACGAGTTGAGCGGGGAGGAGGGGAGGGCGAGCTCCGGTGGTGGTGGCGGCGGCGCTGGAGTGGGATGTGCGCGGGGAGGAGTTGCGCTGGGGTGGGCAATGCGCGAGGAGGAGGGGCACGAGTTGGTCGTTAGGGGAGCGGGGGGTGGGGCTGGGTGTCGTTAGGGGGAGCTCCCCTTTGCCATCTGCAAAGTCTGGGAGGCAGACGACAAAGGGGTGGGTGGGGTGGGGCGCGAGTTGGCCGTTAGGGTGGCGCCCCTTTGCCGTCCGCGTGCTCTTTGCCGTCCGCCTTTAGGGCCTTTGCCATGCGTCAGCAGACGGCAAAGAGGTGGCAGACGGCCAATAAAACCTTTGCCATCGGCAACCTCTTTGTCGTCCGCTTTGTACGAACTGACGGCAAAGAACGTCTTTGCCATGCGTCAGCAGACGACAAAGGCACAGCAGACGGCAAATTTATCAATTCCAGTAGTGGATATAATGCTTGATTCTCTGCCCATTTACCACTCTCGGACAATTACCTTCCGTGTTGTTGATCTTGATAGCACCGGAATGATATACTTCCTCAACAATTTAAGGACCTTCCCATTTAGAGGGAAGCTTTCCTGCAAAAAATCTTAAACGAGAATTATATACCAAGACATAATCACCTACATTGAACTCACGCTTTTGTATCCTTTTATCATGCCACCTCTTAATCTTTTCTTTGAACAACTTGGCATTCTCATATGCGTGAGTTCTCCACTCATCAAGTGAGCTAATATCAAATAACCTCTTCTCACCAGCAAGTTTCAAATCAAAGTTGAGCTCTTTGATTGCCCAATAAGCCTTATGCTCTAGCTCAAGAGCTAAATGACATGCTTTACCGTACACCATTTTGTACGGAGTCATGCCCATGGGATTCTTATAGGCAGTTCTATAAGCCCACACTGCATCATCAAGCTTCTTAGACCAAATCTTTCTAGACCTATTGACAATCTTTTGCAGAATTAGTTTAATCTCTCTATTGCTTAGCTCTACTTGACCACTGGACTGAGGGTGATAGGGAGACGCAATTCTATGGTTGACATCGTACTTAGCAAGTGTTATACGGAAAGCACCATGAATGAAATGTGAACCACCGTCGGTCATTAGATATCTAGGGATTCCAAATTTAGGGAAAATTGATGGGGAACGTCGCATGGGAAACAAAAAAATTCCTACGCGCACGAAGACCTATCATGGTGATGTCCATCTACAAGAGGGGATTTCCGATCTACGTACCCTTGTAGATCACACAGCAGAAGCGTTGAGAAACACGGTTGATGTAGTGGAACGTCCTCACATCCCTCGATCCGCCCCGCGAACCGTCCAACGAACCGTCCCGCGATCCGTCCCACGATCCGCCCCGATCTAGTGCCGAACGGACGGCACCTCCGCGTTCAGCACACGTATAGCTCGATGATGATCTCGGCCTTCTTGATCCAGCAAGAGAGACGGAGAGGTAGATGAGTTCTCCGGCAGCGTGACGGCGCTCCGGAGGTTGGTGTTGATCTATTCTCAGCAGGGCTCCGCCCGAGCTCCGCAGAAACGCGATCTAGAGGAAAAACAGTGGAGGTATGTGGTCGGGCTGCCGTGGCAAAAGTTGTCTCAAATCAGCCCTAAAACCTCCATATATATAGAGGGGAGAGGGGGAGCCTTGCCTTGGGGCTCAAGGGGCCCCAAGGGGGTCAGCTGAGCCAAGGGGGGGAGTCCTCCCCTTCCAAACCGAATCCAACTAGGTTTGGAAGGAGGAGTCCTTCCCCCTTTTCCCACCTCCTCTTTTTTTTCTTTTCTCTTTGATTTTCTTCCTATGGCGCATAGGGCCTTCTTGGGCTGTCCCACCAGCCCACTAAGGGCTGGTGCGCCACCCCCAAGGCCTATGGGCTTCCCGGGGGTGGGTTGCCGCCCCCCCCCCCCCCCCCGGTGAACACCCGGAACCCATTCGTCATTCCCGGTACATTCCCGGTAACTCCAAAAACCTTCCGGTAATCAAATGAGGTCATCCTATATATCAATCTTCGTTTCCAGACCATTCTGGAAACCTCGTGACGTCCGTGATCTCATCCGGGACTCCGAACAACATTCGGTAACCAACCATATAACTCAAATACGCACAAAACAACGTTGAACCTTAAGTGTGCAGACCATGCGGGTTCGAGAACTATGTAGACATGACCCGAGTGACTCCTCGGTCAATATCCAATAGCGGGACCTGGATGCTCATATTGGATCCTACATATTCTACGAAGATCTTATCGTTTGAACCTCAGTGCCAAGGATTCATATAATCCCATATGTCATTCCCTTTGTCCTTCGGTATGTTACTTGCCCGAGATTCGATCGTCAGTATCCGCATACCTATTTCAATCTCGTTTACCGGCAAGTCTCTTTACTCGTTCCGTAATACAAGATCCCGCAACTTACACTAAGTCACATTGCTTGCAAGGCTTGTGTGTGATGTTGTATTACCGAGTGGGCCCCGACATACCTCTCCGTCATACGGAGTGACAAATCCCAGTCTTGATCCATACTAACTCAACGAACACCTTCGGAGATACCTGTAGAGCATCTTTATAGTCACCCAGTTACGTTGCGACGTTTGATACACACAAAGCATTCCTCCGGTGTCACTGAGTTATATGATCTCATGGTCATAGGAACAAATACTTGACACGCAGAAAACAGTAGCAACAAAATGACACGATCAACATGCTACGTTTTATTAGTTTGGGTCTAGTCCATCACATGATTCTCCTAATGATGTGATCCCGTTATCAAGTGACAACACTTGCATACGGTCAGGAAACTTTGACCATCTTTGATCAATGAGCTAGTCAACTAGAGGCTTACTAGGGACAGTGTTTTGTCTATGTATCCACACATGCACTGTGTTTCCAATCAATACAATTATAGCATGGATAATAAACGATTATCATGAACAAAGAAATATAATAATAACTAATTTATTATTGCCTCTAGGGTATATTTCCAACAATCTCCCACTTGCACTAGAGTCAATAATCTAGTTCACATCACCATGTGATTCGAACGAATCCAACACCCATATAGTCATGGGGTCTGATCACGTCTTGCTCGTGAGAGCGGTTTTAGTCAACGGTTCTGAAACTTTCAGACCCGTGTGTTCTTTACAAATCTTTATGTCATCTTATAGATGTTGCTACTATGTGCTATTCGGAAATACTCCAAATATCTCCTCTACTATATGAATCCATTTCACCACTCATAGTTATTCGGATTAGTGTCAAAGCTTGCATCGACGTAACCCTTTACGACGAACTCTTTAACCACCTCCATAATCGAGAAAAATTCCTTAGTCCATCAGATACTAAGGATAAATTTTGACCGCTGCTAGTGATTCAATCATGGATCACTCTCTGTACCTCTCAACAGACTTTGAGTTAACCCTATATGCTTTACAGAAATTCTACATGCGAAACAGAATTCTACGGCCATGAGGTGCGGTACCCAGCATGGCATACTTCAGATTCTACGGCCAAGGCATAGAAGACGACCTTCGTCTATTCTCTTTATTCTGCCGGGGTCGGGTTTTGAGTCTTACTCAAATTCACACCTCACAACGCAACTAAGAACTCCTTCTTTGCTGATCTATTTTGAACTCCTTCAAAAACTTGTCAAGACATGCATCTTGTTGAAACTTCTATTAAGCGCTTTCGATCTATCTCCATAGATCGTTGATGCTCAATGTTCAAGTAGCGCAATCCAGGTATTCCTTTGAAAACTCCTTTCAAACAACCTTGTATGCTTTACAGAAATTCTACATTACTTTCTGATCCACAATATGTCAACCACATATACTTATCAGAAATTCCATAGTGCTCCCACTCACTTCTTTGGAAATACAAGTTTCTCATAAACCTTGTACTGACCCAAAATCTTTGATCATCTCATCAAAGTGTATATTCCAACTCCGAGATGCTTGCACCAGTCCATTGAAGGATCACTGGAGCTTACATACTTGCTAGTATCTTCAGGATCGACAAAACCTCCTGGTTGTATCACATACAATGTTTGCTCAAGGAAACCGTCGAGGAAACAATGTTTTGACATCCTACGTGCAATATTTCATAAATAATGCAGAAACTACTAACATGATTCTAACAGACTTTTAGCATCGCTACGCGTGAGAAAGTCTCATCATAGTCAACTGTTTGATCTTGTCGGAAACATCTTTGCGACAAGTCGAGCTTTTCTTAATAGTGACTTATCACCATCATCGTGTGTCTTCCTTTTAAAGATCCATCTTTACTCAATAGTCCTATGACCATCAAGTAGTTCTTCCAAAGTCTACACTTTGTTTTCATACATGGATCCTCTCTCGGATTTCATGGCCTCCAGCCATTTGTCGGAATCCGGGCCCACCACTGCTTTCTCCATAACTCGTAGGTTCACTGTTGCTCAACAACATGACCTCCAAGAAAGGGTTACCGTACCACTCTGTAGTAGTACGTGACCTTGTCAACCTACGAGGTTTGTAGTAACTTGAACCGATGCTCGATGATCACCATCATCAGCTTTAACTTCAATTGGTGTAGGCGCCACAGGAACAACTTCCTGCACCCTGCTACACACTGGTTGAAGTGATGGTTCAATAACCTCATCAAGTTCTACCACCCTCCCACTCAATTCTTTCGAGAGAAACCTTTCCTCGAGAAAGGATCCGTTTCTAGAAACAAACACTTTGCTTTCGGATCTGAGATAGGAGATGTACCCAACTGTTTTGGATATCCTATGAAGATGCATTTATCCGCTTTGGGTTCGAGCTTATCAGAGTGAAACTTTTTCACATAAGTGTCGAAGCCCCAAACTTTCAAGAAACGACAGTTTAGATTTCTCTAAACCTCAGTCTATACCGTGTCATCTCAACGGAAATACGCAGTGCCCTATTTAAAGTGAATGCGGTTGTCTCTAATGCATAACCCATAAACGATAGTGGTAATTCGATAAGAGACATCATAGCATGCACCGTACCAAATAGTGCGTGACTATGACGTTCAGACACATCATCACACTATCATGTTCCAGGTGGCATGAACTGCGAAACAATTTCCACATTGTCTTAACTGCGTACCAAAACTCGTAACTCAGATATTCATTTCTATGATCATATCGTAGACAGTTTATCCTCTTGTTATGACGAACTTCACTCCGAAACAGAATTGAACTTTTCAATATTTCAGACTTGTGATTCATTAAGTAAATACTCTTGTATCCACTCAAATCCTCATTCAAGTAAGAACATAATGATATCCACTGCGTGCCTCAGCACCCATTGGACTGCACACATAAAAATGTATCACTTCCAACAAGTTACTATCTTGTTTCATCTCAATGAACACAAGGCCTTGCTCATGTGGTATGATTTGCATGTCACTAGTGATTCAAAATCAGGTGAGTATAAAGATCCATCATCATGGAGCCTCATGCAATTTATACCAACATGACTCAAAGCGGCAGTGCCACAAGTAAGTGGTACTATCATCATTACCTTGTATCTTTTGGCACCAATATCATGAACATGTGTAACACTACAATCGAGATTCAACAAACCATTGAAGGTGATTATTCAAGCAAATAGAGTAACCATTATTCTCTTTAAATGAATAATCGTATTGCAACAAACACGATCCAATCATGTTCATGCTCAACGCAAACACCAAATAATAATTATTTGGGTTTCACCACCAATCCCGATGATAGAGGGAGCGTGCGACATTTGATCATATCAACCTTGGAAACACTTCCAACACGTATCGTCACCTCGCCTTTAACTAGTCTCCGTTTATGTCGTAGCTTTCATTTCGTGTTACTAATCACTTAGCAACCGAATCAGTATCCAATACCCTCGTGCTACTAGGAGTACTAGTAAAGTACACATCAACATCATGTATATCAAATATACTTCTTTCGACTTTTCCCAGCCTTCTTATCTACCAAGTATCTAGAGTTGCTCCGCCTCAGTGACTGTTCCCCTCATTACAGAAGCACTTAGTCTCGGGTTTGGGTTTAATCTTGGGTCCCTTCATTAGTGCAGCAATTGTTTTGCCGTTTCACGAAGTATCCCTTCTAGCCCCTACATTTCTTGAAACTTAGTGGTTTTACTAACCATCAACTATTGATGCTCCTTCTTGATTTCTACTTTCGCAGTGTCAAACATCGCGAATCGCTCAAGGATCATTGTATCTATCCTTGATATGTTATAGTTCATCACGAAGCTCTCACAGCTTGGTGGCAGTGACTTTGGAGAACCATCACTATCTCATCTGGAAGATTAACTCCCACTTGATTCAAGCGATTGTCGTACTCAGACAATCTGAGCACACGCTCAACGATTGAGTTTTTCTCCTTTACTTTGTGGACAAAGAATCTTGTCGGAGGTCTCGTACCTCTTAACAAGGGCACAAGCATGAAATCACAATTTCATCTCTTTAGAACATCACTTATGTTCCGTGACGTTTCAAAACATCTTCGGCGCCTTGCTTCTAAGCCATTAAGTATTTTGCACTGAACTATCGAGTAGTCATCAGAAACGTGTATGTCGGATGTTCACAGCATCCACAGACGACGCTCGAGGTGCAGCACACCGAGTGGTGCATTAAGGACATAAGCCTTCTGCGCAGCAACGAGGACAATCCTCTGCAAAGTTTGCTACTATCAACTTTCAACTAAATTTTCTCTAGGAACATATAAAAACAGTAGAGCTATAGCGCAAGCTACATCGTAATTCGCAAAGACTATTAGACTATGTTGATGACAATTAGTTCAATTAATCATATTACTTAAGAACTCCCACTCAAAAAGTACATCTCTCTAGTCATTTGAGTGGTACATGATCCAAATCCACTATCTCAAGTCCGATCATCACGTGAGTCAAGAATAGTTTCAGTGGTAAGCATCTCTATGCTAATCATATCAACTATACGATTGATGCTCGACCTTTCGGTCTCATGTGTTCTGAGGCCATGTCTGCACATGCTAGGCTCATCAATCTTAACCCGAGTGTTCCGCGTGTGCAACTGTTTTGCACCCGTTGTATGTGAACGTTGAGTCTATCACACCCGATCATCACGTGGTGTCTCGAAACGAAGAATTGTCGCAACGGTGCACAGTCGGGGAGAACACAATTTCGTCTTGAAATTTTAGTGAGAGATCACCTCATAATGCTACTGTCGTTCTAAGCAAGATAAGGTGCATAAAGGATTAACATCACATGCAATTCATAAGTGACATGATATGGCCATCATCATGTGCTTCTTGATCTCCATCACCAAAGCACCGGCACGATCTTCTTGTCACCGGCATCACACCATGATCTCCATCTTCATGATCTCCATCAACGTGTCGCCATCGGGGTTGTCGTGCTACTCATGCTATTACTACTAAAGCTACGTCCTAGCAATATAGTAAACGCATCTGCAAGCACAAATGTTAGTTTAAAGACAACCCTATGGCTCCTGCCGGTTGCTGTACCATCGACGTGCAAGTCGATATTAACTATTACAACATGATCATCTCATACATCCAATATATCACATCACATCATTGGCCATATCACATCACAAGCATACCCTGCAAAAACAAGTTAGACGTCCTCTAATTTTGTTGTTGCATGTTTTACGTGGTGACCATGGGTATCTAGTAGGATCGCATCTTACTTACGCAAACACCACAACGGAGATATATGAATTGCTATTTAACCTTATACAAGGACCTCCTCGGTCAAATCCGATTCAACTAAAGTTGGAGAAACTGACACTTGTCAGTCATCTTTGAGCAACAGGGTTACTCGTAGCGATGAAACCAGTCTCTCGTAAGCATACGAGTAATGTCGGTCCAAGCCGCTTCAATCCAACAATACCGCGGAATCAAGAAAAGACTAAGGAGGGCAGCAAAACGCACATCACCGCCCACAAAAACTTTTGTGTTCTACTCGAGATTACATCTACGCATGAACCTAGCTCATGATGCCACTGATGGGGAACGTCGCATGGGAAACAAAAATTTTCCTACGCGCACGAAGACCTATCATGATGATGTCCATCTACGAGAGGGGATTTCCGATCTACGTACCCCTGTAGATCGCACAGCAGAAGCGTTAAGAAACGTGGTTGATGTAGTGGAACGTCCTCACGTCCCTCGATCCGCCCCGCGAACCGTCCCACGATCCGCTCCGATCTAGTGGCGAACGGACGGCACCTCCGCGTTCAGCACACGTACAGCTCGACGATGATCTCGGCCTTCATGATCCAGCAAGAGAGACGGAGAGGTAGATGAGTTCTCCGGCAGCGTGACAGCGCTCCGGAGGTTGGTGGTGATCTAATCTCAGCAGGGCTCCGCCCGAGCTCCACAGAAACGCGATCTAGAGGAAAAACCGTGGAGGTATGTGGTCGGGCTGCCGTGGCAAAAGTTGTCTCAAATCAGCCCTAAAACCTTCGTAAATATAGGAGGAAGAGGGGGAGCCTTGCCTTGGGGCTCAAGGGGCCCCAAGGGGGTCGGCCGAGCCAAGGGGGGGAGTCCTCCCCTTCCAAACCGAATCCAACTAGGTTTGGAAGGAGGAGTCCTTCCCCCTTTTCCCACCTCCTCTTTTTTTTCTCTTTGATTTTCTTTCTATGGCGCATACGGCCTTCTTGGGCTGTCCCACCAGCCCACTAAGGGCTGGCGCGCCACCCCCAAGGCCTATGGGCTTCCCCGGGGTGGGTTGCCCCCCCCCCCCCCCCCCCCCCCCCGATGAACACCCAGAACCCATTCGTCATTCCCGGTACATTCCCGGTAACTCCGAAAACCTTCCGGTAATCAAATGAGGTCATCCTATATATCAATCTTCGTTTCTGGACCATTCAGGAAACCTCGTGACGTCCGTGATCTCATCCGGGACTCCGAACAACATTCGGTAACCAACCATATAACTCAAATACGCATAAAACAACGTCGAACCTTAAGTGTGCAGACCCTGCGGGTTCGAGAACTATGTAGACATGACCCGAGTGACTCCTCGGTCAATATCCAATAGCGGGACCTAGATGCCCATATTGGATCCTACATATTCTACGAAGATCTTATCGTTTGAACCTCAGTGCCAAGGATTCATATAATCCCGTATGTCATTCCCTTTGTCCTTCGGTATGTTACTTGCCCGAGATTCGATCGTGAGTATCCGCATACCTATTTCAATCTCGTTTACCGGCAAGTCTCTTCACTCGTTCCGTAATACAAGATCCCGCAACTTACACTAAGTCACATTGCTTGCAAGGCCTGTGTGTGATGTTGTATTACCGAGTGGGCCCCGAGATACCTCTCCGTCATATGGAGTGGCAAATCCCAGTCTTGATCCATACTAACTCAACGAACACCTTCGAAGATACCTGTAGAGCATCTTTATAGTCACCCATTTACGTTGCGACGTTTGATACACACAAAGCATTCCTCCGGTGTCACTGAGTTATATGATCTCATGGTCATAGGAACAAATACTTGACGGGTAGAAAACAGTAGCAACAAAATGACACGATCAACATGCTACGTTTTATTAGTTTGGGTCTAATCCATCACATGATTCTCCTAATGATGTGATCCCGTTATCAAGTGACAACACTTGCCTATGGTCAGGAAACCTTGACCATCTTTGATCAACGAGCTAGTCAACTAGAGGCTTACTAGGGACAGTGTTTTCTCTATGTATCCACACATGCACTGTGTTTCCAATCAATACAGTTATAGCATGGATAATAAACGATTATCATGAACAAAGAAATATAATAATAAGTAATTTATTATTGCCTCTAGGGCATATTTCCAACAAAAATAACTTCTTTAAGCATCCTGATAGAGGTGTTGTGATCAGCACTACTAGTGGGGATAGCTTCTACCCACTTAGTGACGTAATCAACAGCAACCAGGATATGAGTATATGATGTCAGCTGTGCTTCCCCGACAGTGGCGCCAGAAGAGTGCTGATCCTGCAATCTCTAGTGTTAGCTAGAGGAATGCTTATGACAACGAACCTTCTCCTACAACGGCGCCAGAAGAATGCTGAAAGCACTCCGCAGCAATGAAACAAGAAGAATGTTGTTGACGGCCCACCAACGCGTGGGTTCGCAGCAGTTTTCGAGGGTAGAGTATTCGACCCAATTTGTTGATAAGCCCGTCAGGATGTGAGAGTATACTCTCAGGTATTAGGAGCTGAATTTGTCAGATTCAACCACACCTGAAAGATTAGTATCTGCAAGCACAGTAGTAACAGCAAAGTAATATGATAACAACGGCGTCAGAAACGATCTATTGACGGCACACTATTCCTAACGATTGTATCAATGGCGCCTCCGTTGCCGCGTCGACGGAAGTTGTTAGTTCCCGTCAACGTCCGGTGAACCAACAGTGTAGCAGGTAGCAGCAGTGTAACGAGAAATAGCAGTGGCAAGGAACAGCAGTAGTGACAGCAGTAGCAAGTAGCAACAGTAGCAAGTGACAGTAGTAGCAAGAGTAGCAGCAGAGCAAGACAAGTAACAGCAGTAGCAACAGCAGCAGCAGCAGCAGAGCAAGACAAGTAACATCACTAGCAATAGTAGTAGCAGCAGCAGAGCAAGACAAGTAACAGCAGCAATAGGACAAACTCGTAGGCAATGGGTCGGTTATTTGTTTGGATGATATTCATCATGCAACAGCTATAACACGGAGAGATATGTGGCTAGCTCCCGTTCGTCAATGTGATGTAGGCATGCATTCCGTGTGTCGTCATACGTGCTTAGGGAAAAGAACTTGCATGACATCTATTGTCCATCCCTCCCGTGGCAGCGGGGTCTAAAACGAAACTACGGGATATTAAGGTTCTACTTTTAATAAAGAACCGGACCAACGCATTAGCACTTGGTGAACACATGAACTCCTCAAACTATGGTCATCATCGGAAGTGGTTCCGGTTATTGTCACTCCGGGGTTGCCGGGTCATAACACATAGTAGGTAACTACAACTTGCAAGATCGGATGTAAAACACACATATATTAGTGACAACATAATAATTTCAGATCTAAAATCATTGCACTCAGGCCCTAGTGATAAGCATTAAGCATGGCAAAGTAGTAGCAACATCAATCTCAGAACATAGTGGATACTAGGGATCAATCCCCATCAAAACTAACTCGATTACATGATAGATCTCATCCTACTCATCAACGCCCAGCGAGCCTACGAATAGATTACTCACGAACGACAAAGAGCTTCATGGAATTGAAGAGGGAAGAAGGTTGATGATGACGATGGCGACGATTTCCCCTCTCCGAAGCCCAAGACGGACTCCAGATCTGCCCTCCAGATGAAGAACAGGTAGTGGCGGCGCCTCCGTATCAAAAACGCGACGAAAACTTATCGTTTTATTTTTTTTCTAGGACGAAAGACAACTTATAGAGCTGGAGTTGGGGGCGGCAGGTGCCTGTGGGCCCCACAAGCCTGTCCACCGCCACCAGAGGGGTAGTGGCGGAGCAGGGGCTTGTGGCCCACTGGCCCACCCCCTGAGGTGGAACTTGGAGCAGATATTTTTGATATTTTCCAAAACTGCTCCCCGTAAATTTTCAGGACGTTTGGAGAACTTTGATTTCTGCACAAAAATAACACCAAGGCAATTCTGCTGAAAACAGCGTCAGTCCAGGTTAGTTCCATTCAAATCATGCAAATTATAGTCCAAAACAAGGGCAAAAGAGTTTGGAAAAGTAGATACGTTGGAGACGTATCAACTCCCCCAAGCTTAAAACCTTGCTTGTCCTCAAGCAACTCAGTTGACAAACTGGGAGAGAAAGAAAAACTTTGACAAACTCTGTTTGATCTTGTTGTTGCAACTATGTCTAACTCATAACCAGAATTTCAGCAAGATCACAAGTTAACCACATAAGCAAATGACACAAAGGTCTCACGGTAAACTAATATCAATGGCATAATCAGCTAACGAGCAAATAATAATGAGTTTCAAATACCAACACTTCAATCAAAACAAGCATGAAGCAATATGAATAGGTGGTATCTCGCTAGCTCTTTTTGAGGCCGCAAAACATAAATGCAGAGCACTTTCAAAGATCAAGGGCTGACTAAACATTGTAATTCATAGCAAGGAAGATCCAGTCATAGTCATACTCAATATCAATCAAAAGCAAAGCATAAAAATGACAAAGGTGCTCTCTAATTGGTGCTTATAAAAGAGGAGGATGACTCGACAGGAAAATAAATACACAGGCCCTTCGTAGAGGGAAGCATTGATTTGCAGAGGTGCCAGAGCTCAAGCTTTGAAAACAGAGATAATAATTTTGGGTGGCATGCTTTCATTGTCAACGCAATGACCAAGAGTTCTCGATATCTTCCATGCTACTCATGCTATAGGCGGTTCCTAAACAGAAAAGTAAAGTTTTAACTCCCCCATCACCAATCAATCACACTACACGGCTAGCCGAATCCTCGGGTACCGTCCATACTAACATCAATCCGGGGGGAGTCTAGTTTTACAGTTATGTTCTCGATTTAAGCATGGAACTGGGCATCCCAAATACCGGCCCCTTTCTCGTGAATGACTGTGAATAAACACATGTCGAGGATAACACTCCTAGCATGGAAGATACCAATATCCCTCTGTCACCACATGAGCGGTTCGTGCATGCGAAACAGATTATTTCTTGAAGGTTTAGAGAATGGCACATGCAAATTTACTTGGAACGGCAGGTAGATACCGCAAATAGGTAGGTATGGTGGACTCTCATGGAAAAACTTTTGGGTTCATGGAAGTGGATGCACAAGCAGTAATCCCGCTTAGTACAAGTGAAGGCTAGCAAAAGACTCGGAAGCGACCAACTGGAGAGCGACAACAGTCATCAAGATGCAATGAGTTTGACTAACATTAAATGCAAGCATGAACAGGATATAAATCACTATGAATACGAACATCATAGAGGCTATGTTGATTTTGTTTCAACTACATGCATGAACATGCTCCACGTCAAGCCACTTGAATCATTAAAAGGAGAATACCATCCTATCATACTACATCATAGTCATCTCAAAATCTATGTTGGCAATCAAGGCAAACCATTATAAGCTCTCAGCTAAATAAGCATGCCATCAGAAACTATGGTCTCTAAGTTGTCATTGCAAACATGGTTCTCTCACAACAAAGCTAAATCTGGGTCGACAAGCTAGTCATATTTACAAAAACAAAATAGATAGAGTTCATACCAGCTTTTCAGTCTCAGTCACTTCATCATATACCATCATTGTTGCCTTTCATTTGCACGATCGAACGATGAAAACGATAATAAGCGCATTGGACTAAGCTGAATCTGTAGGCAAACACAAAGGAGAAGACAAAGTAATATGGCTCCTTGAAAGCTAAACAGGTAAGAATGCAAGAATCACTAAGCATTGTAACCAATATCTTCTACCTTGACACAAAGAAAAAGAAACTATTTACACGGGAAAACCCCCAACAAGCAAAAGAAGAAAGAAAAATCTTTTTGGGTTTTCTCAAAAGGACACAAAACAAGAAAACAAGAAAACAAAAAGAAACTAGCATGGATAATACAGTGGCAAAGTGTAAACACTGGCTAACAAAGCGAAAGCATAAGCATGAATGTAAAGTCGGTGAGAACACGTACTCCCCCAAGCTTAGGCTTTTGGCTTAGCTTGATCTACTCCCATGGATGATCCTAGCGAAACCCAAAGTCATAATGGGTGTTATACGAGAGTGCTGCAGCCAGTGCCTGAATAGCTGCCTCACGAAGTCGAGCAGCAGTCGCCTCCCTCTCATACTCCTCTGCCTCTCCTATGGTTATGTAGTATCTTCATTTAACCTGAAAATCAAAGAAAGCAGGAGTAGGAAGGGTAATATGGAAAACACGCTGCCGGTTAAGTATCAGGCGGTATAGGAGGGATCCATGATCTCTCTCAAGTAATTGGTAGCGTGTTAGAGCGACACGATCAAGGTAGGCTATACGGAGAGGAGAGTCTTCTGGACGGATGGATACTCCAATAAAATTTGCTAAGCGTGTAGCATAAACTCCACCAAAGAAATCCCCCTCACTGGCATTTTTATTCAGCCTCCTTGCTACAATAGCTCCCATATTGAAGCTCATGTCACCTGTTACTGCGCTCTTAGGGATACTAAGGTCGGAAGCGCATAGGTGACAATGTGCACCCTTGCCGTTAACGCACCTACCTATGAAGAGGGCAAGGTAGTGCAAGGCAGGGAAATGGATGCTTCCTATGGTGGCTTGCGTGATATCTCTGGTTTCTCCAACAGTTATACTGGAGACAAAGTCTCTGACCGAAGACTTAGGAGGATCATTAACGCTACCTCCATCGGGCATCTTGCAAATCCTATTGAAATCCTCCAGACCCACGGTATAGGATTTATCGTACAGATCAAACAGTATGGATGATTCACGGCCAACTAAAAATTTAAATCTACGCACAAAAGAGGCAGTGAGCATAGCATACTGTTCGCATTTATCCGAGAGGAATTCTTCTAACCCGGCATTGCGGACAAGTGCATCAAACTCATCCTTGAAGCCTGCTTCAATCATGAACTCATCGGAAGGCCATTCACATGGTTGCACCGGTGCGTCCCTTAGTTGAAAAGGTTCGGGCTCCCGAAAGTGGAGACGAGGACCCTTCTTACTTGAGGAACCACCATGAAACTTCCTCGTGAACATAATTTCCTTTTGCCGAAATTTTTGAAGTTCAAGAGAAAAGTGAATGAGGACCAACCATACCTTGTAGCAACTACTCCTACTAGTGCCTAGAGACCGTATCACGCGCTAAAACTACTTGGAACCAGCTAAAATCAACATTTATAGCTCAAGAACAGGGTCACCAAGGTAGCAAGAATTCGTGAAGGATAAAGCACTAGATAAAAAACTAATTGGACCAATGGAGGAGTCACTTACAAAGGAGCAATTTCCCCAAAACAGTTCGAAGAATGGTGCTTTGAGCAAAGAGATCGAAAATCACAGTCAAATGAGCAAGAACATGGGTTTGAGCTGCGAAACAATTTTTTCTGGAGGTGGAAGAAGAGGTTGGAAGCTGGAATGAGTGGAGGGGATGCCTGTGGGCTCCACAAGCTTGCACCCTGCCACCAGGGGGTAGGTGGCGGTGGGGGGGCTTGTGGCCCACTGGTCAGGCCCCCAGGCCAGCTCTTAGGCCCAGAAATTTTCAAAAATTCCCGAAAAAATCATACTAAATTTTCAGGATCATCGGAGAACTTTTATTTTTGAGGTATTTTTCTCCGAGACGCTAAAACAGAAAACAGGAAAAACTAAACTAATTCTATCATTTTTCTTCTAAGCAACAGAAAAGGAAAACTCAAAACAGAGGTATGTGACTCTCTGATTCATCCGTTTCATGGTCATCGAAAGAAATCCGTCAATGGGATTGATCAAGTCCTCATGACAAAACCTTCTCGAATCGCAAGAGAGAACGTAGAATTTTGGAATAGCCACTAAGTCACCTCAATGGGGATATGAATCTCCCCAACAAGAAAATCATACTTCATCTTGACACGAGGAATAGGGCATTCAAAGCTCCCAATGAGAATCGATGAAGTCTTTTCGATAGCATTGATGCAATGTACTGGATATCGTTTCTTCGGAAAGTGCACGGTGTGCTCATTACCGTTGACATGGAAAGTGACATTGCCTTTGTTGCAATCTATAACAGCCCCTGCAGTGTTTAAAAAGGGTCTTCCGAGGATGATAGCCATGGCATCGTCCTCGGGAATATCCAAGATAACAAAGTCTGTTAAGATAGTGGTATTAGCAACCACAATAGGCACATCCTCGCAAATGCCGATAGGGAAAGCAGTTGATTTGTCGGCCATTTGCAGAAAAATTTCAGTAGGTGTCAACTTATCCAGTTCAAGTCTACGATAAAGAGAGAGTGGCATAACACTAACACTGGCTCCAAGGTCACATAAGGTAGTTCTTACATAGTTTCCTTTAATGGAGCAAGGTATAGTGGGCACTCCAGGATCACCAAGTTTCTTAGGAGTTCCACCTTTGAAAGTGTAATTGGCAAGCATGGTGGAGATCTCAAGATCTGGTATCTTCCGTTTATTAGTCACGATATCTTTCATGTACTTGGCATACAGAGACATCTTGAGCATATCAGTTAACCGCATCTGCAGAAAGACGGGTCTTATCATCTCAACGAAGCGCTCAAAATCCTCATCATCCTTTTTCTTGGATGGCGTAGGAGGAAAGGGCATAGGTCTCTGAATCCATGGCTCTCTTTCTTTACCATGCTTCCTAGCAGTGAAGTCATTCTTGTCGTATATCTTAGGTTGTGGATTATCAGGATTAACCGTAGGTTCAACCTCCACATCCTCATTATTGCTAGGTTGAGCATTATTATGAACATCACTGTCCATATTGTCACCAAGTTGATGTTCATCACTAGATTGTGTTTCTGCATCAGACGTAGAGATATCATTAGGTTCTTCAGGTGTGATAGTATTTGGTGAACTGGTGTGCAGGTTTCTATCATCCTTCTTCTTCTCCTTAGGATGACTAGGTGTATCAGCATTGATTCCTTGAGAATCTTGATCTATTCTCTTAGGATGACCTTCAGGATACAAAGGTTCCTGAGTCATTTTGGCTCCTCCAGTAATGACTCTGACAGAGTTGTCATTTAATTCATTGAGCAGGTCATTATGAGCTTTAAGTACTTGTTCTACCTGAGTAGTAATCATAGAGGCATGTTTACTCAGAAGCTTCAGAGCATTGACATTTCTGTCTACATAAGCACTTAAATGGCTAAGCATACGAGTACTTTGTTCCAAATGTCTGCTAACATAATCATTGAAACTCTGTTGTTTGGCAACAAAGTTGTCAAATTCATCAAAGCATAGGCTAGCAGTTTTATCAAAAGGAATATCACTCTCGTCAAACCTACGCAGAGAATTCACTTCTACTACCTGTATTGGGTTATCGAGACCATGGATCTCTTCGATAGGTGGTAGTTTTTTGACATCTTCAGATCTAATGCCTTTCTATTGCATGGATTTCTTGGCTTCTTGCATATCTTCGGGACTGAGGAATAGAATACCTCTTTTCTTAGGAGTTGGCTTAGGAGGTGGTTCGGGAATAGTCCAAGCATTATCGTTGATCAAGAGGTTATTCAGTAGGGTCTCAGCTTGTTCTACAGCTCGTTCCCTAAAAACACAACCAACACAACTATCTAGGTAGTCTCTAGAGGCATCGGTAAGTCCGTTATAGAGGATATCAAGTATCTCGTTCTTCTTAAGAGGGTGATCAGGCAAAGCATTCTGTAGCTAGACGAGCCTCCCCAAGCTTGTGGAAGACTCTCTTCTTGGAGTTGAGCAAAGTTGTATATTTCCTGCAAGGCAGCTTACTTCTTATGGGTAGGGAAATATTTCTCACAAAAGTAATAGACCATCTCCTAGGGACTATGCACACATCCAGGATCAAGAGAGGTGAACCAGGCTTTAGCATCATCCTTCAGAGAGAAAGGAAACGGCTTAAGGATATAGTAGTGGCGGATCTTCTCCTCATTAGTGAAGAGGTTGGCTATTTCGGATAGTTTGGCAAGATGGGCTATGACCGTCTCAGACTCATAACCATGAAAAGGATCAGATTCGACTAGAGAGATTATCTCAGGGTCGACAGAGAATTCATAATCCTTATCGGTGACAAAGATAGGCGAAGTGGCAAACTTCGGGTCATTTTTCATCCTAGCTTCCCGAGATTTTTCCTTCCACTTGAGAAGTAATTTCTCAGCGTCATAGGCATCCTTACACGCAAGAAAATCCTCAGCTATCTCTCCATCCATAACGTAACCCTCAGGTATATCAGGCAATTCATATCTAGGAGAGCTAGATCTAACAGGAGCAAAAGCAGGTTCTATCTCAATAGTATCGGCAGTTTCAGAAGCATCACGAGCATTGGCAGTAACTCTAGCACTATGAGCATCAAGGAACACTCCTAGAGGAACATCAGGCAAAGGAGTATCTCTAGTAGTATCAAGCATAGCATCATCAGGCAAAATAGCATCTCTAGCATCATCAGGAAAAGCAGTATCAAGCATAACATCTCTAGGAGTATCAGGCATAGTATCAAGCGTAGTATCAAGCATAACATCTCTAGCTGTATCAGGCATAGTATCAAGCATAGTATCAAGCATAGCATCATCAGGCATAGTATCAAGCATAGCATCTCTAGCAGTAGTATCACAAGTATCATCAAGCACAAGCGACATATCAAGATTTCTAGCAGGAGGTGATGTCGCAAACTTACTCATAACTGAAGGTGAATCAAGTGCAGAGCTAGATGGCAATTCCTTACCTCCCCTCATAGTTGAGGGCAAGACTTTGGTATTGGGATCCTTCAGATTCTTCATAGTGATCAGCAGATATAAATCCCAAGTGACTTAGAGAATATAGCAATACCTCCCCGGCAACGGCGCCAGAAAAATGTTGATGTCAGTTGTGCTTCCCCGGCAGTGGCGCCAGAAGAGTGTTGATCCTGCAATCTCTAGTGTTAGCTAGACGAATGCTTATGACAACTAACCTTCCCTGGCAACGGCGCCAGAAAAGTGCTGATGTCAGTTGTGCTTCCCCGGCAGTGGCGCTAGAAGAGTGCTGATCCTGCAATCTCTAGTGTTAGCTAGACGAATGCTTATGACAACGAACCTTCTCCTGCAACGGCGCCACAAGAATGCTGAAAGCACTCCCCAGCAATGAAACAAGAAGAATTTTGTTGACGGCCCACCAATGCGTGGGTTCGCAGCAGTTTTCGAGGGTAGAGTATTCGACCCAATTTGTTGATAAGCCCGTGAGGAGGTGAGAGTATACTCTCAAGTATTAGCAGCTGAATTTGTCAGATTCAACCACAGCAGAAAGGTTGGTATCTGCAAGCACAGTAGTAAGAGCAAAGTAATATGATAACAACGGTGTCAGAAACGATCTGTTGACGGCAGACTATTCCTAACGATTGTATCAATGGTGCCTCCGTTGCCGCGTCGACGAAAGTTGTCAGTTCCCGTCAACGTCCGGTGAACCAACAGTGTAGTAGGTAGCAGCAGTGTAACGAGCAATAGCAGTGGCAAGGAACAGCAGTAGTGACAGAAGTAGCAAGTAGCAACAGTAGCAAGTGATAGTAGTAGCAACAGTAGCAACAGAGCAAAACAAGTAACAACAGTAGCAACAGTAGTAGCAGCAGCAGAGGAAGACAAGTAACAGCAGTAGCAACAGTAGTAGCAGCAGCAGAGCAAGACAAGTAACAACAGCAATAGGACAAACTCATAGTCAATGGGTCCTTGATTTGTTTGGATGATATTCATCATGCAACATCTATAACACGGAGAGATATGTGGCTAGCTCCCGTTCGTCAATGTGATGTAGGCATGCATTCCGTGTGTCGTCATACATGCTTAGGGAAAAGAACTTGCATGACATCTATTGTCCATCCCTCCCGTGGCAGCGGGGTCCAAAAGGAAACTATGGGATATTAAGGTTCTCCTTTTAATAAAGAACCGGACCAACGCATTAGCACTTGGTGAACACATGAACTCCTCAAACTATGGTCATCACCGGGAGTGGTTCCGGTTATTGTCACTCCGAGGTTGCCGGATCATAACAAATAGTAGGTAACTACAACTTGCAAGATCGGATCTAAAACACACATATATTGGTGACAACATAACAATTTCAGATCTGAAATCATGGCACTCGGGCCCTAGTGACAAGAATTAAGCATGGCAAAGTAGTAGCAACATCAATCTCAGAACATAGTGGATACTAGGGATCAATCCCCATCAAAACTAACTCTATTACATGATAGATCTCATCCTACTCATCACCGCCCAGCGAGCCTACGAATAGATTACTCACGAACGACGAAGAGCTTCATGGAATTGGAGAGGGAAGAAGGTTGATGATGACGATGACGATGATTTCCCCTCTCCGGAGCCCAAGACGGACTCCAGATCTGCCCTCCAGATGAAGAACAGGTGGTGGCGGCGCCTCCGTATCGAAAATGCGACGAAAACTTATCTTTTTATTTTTTTCTGGGACGAAAGACAACTTATAGAGCTGGAGTTGGGGGCGGGAGGTGCCTGTGGGCCCCACAAGGCTGCCCACCGCCACCAGGGGGTGGTGGCAGAGCAGGGGCTTGTGTCCCACTAGCCCACTCCCTGAGGTGGAACTTGGCGCACATATTCTTGATATTTTCCAAAACTGCTCCCCGTAAATTTTTAGGACGTTTGGAGAACTTTGATTTCTGCACAAAAATAACACCAAGGCAATTCTGCTGAAAACAGCATCAGTCCAGGTTAGTTCCATTCAAATCATGCAAATTATAGTCCAAAACAAGGGCAAAAGTGTTTGGAAAAGTAGATACGTTGGAGACGTATCAGTATACCCGTTGGATTTTGGAAAAGGTCCCATATAATCAAAGCCCCAGACATCAAATGGTTCAATGACAAGTAAATAGTTCATAGGCATTTCCTGAGTATACCAATATTACCTATTCTTTGACATTCGTCAAAAGACAAGACAAACTTACGGGCATCTTTGAAGAGAGTGGGCCAATAGAAACCTGATTGCAATACCTTGTGTGTAGTTCTATCTCCCGCATGGTGTCCTCCGTAGGCCTCGGAGTGACACTTCTGCAGGATCTGTTCCTGTTCATGTTCGGGTACACAACGTCTAATAACACCATCTACTCCTTCCTTATAAAGGTGACGATCATCCCAAAAGTAATGTCTCAAGTCAAAGAAGAATTTCTTCTTTTGCTGGTATGTGAAACTAGGTGGTATATATTTGGCAACGATATAGTTTGCATAATCAGCATACCACGGTGCACTACATGAAGTATTGATGACATTCAATTTCTCATCGGGAAAGCTATCATAAATAGGTTGTGGGTCATCAAGAACGTTCTCCAACCTAGACAAGTTATCTGATACGGGGTTATCAGCACCTTTCCTGTCGACAACGTGCAAATCAAACTCTTGTAGCAAGAGAACCCATCTGATAAGTCTAGGTTTAGCGTCTTTCTTCTCCATGAGGTACTTAATAGCAGCGTGATTAGTGTGAATAGTGACTTTGGAATCAACTATGTAAGACCTGAACTTTTCACATGCAAACACGAGTCCTAAAAATTCCTTCTCCGTAGTAGCATAGTTTCTTTGGGCACTATCTAGTGTTTTACTAGCATAGTGAATAACATTCAACTTCTTATCAACTCTTTGCCCTAGGACAACACCAACAGCATAATCACCAGCATCACACATGATTTCAAAAGGTAAGTTCCAATCAGGTGGTTGAACAATAGGTGCAATTATCAAGGCCTTCTTAAGTATTTCGAAGGCTTCCTCACAATCATCGTCAAAGACAAAAGGAATATCCTTTTGCAAGAGATTGGTAAGAGGCCTAGAAATCTTAGAGAAGTCTTTAATGAACCTCCTATAGAAACTAGCATGACCAAGGAAACTTCTTATTCCTTTGATATCTGTGGGGTATGGCATTTTCTCAATTGCATCAACCTTAGCCTTATCGACTTCAATACCTCTTTTAGAAATTTTATGTCCTAAGACGATGCCTTCATTAACCATAAAGTGGCACTTCTCCCAATTCAAGACAAGATTGGTATCTTTACATCTCTGCAAGACTCGATCAAGGTTACTGAGGCAATCATCAAAAGAAGACCCGTAAACGGAGAAGTCATCCATGAAAACCTCGACAATCTTTTCACAAAAGTCAGAGAATATAGCCATCATGCATCTTTGAAAGGTGGCAGGTGCATTACATAAGCCAAAAGGCATACGTCTATAAGCAAAGGTACCGAAAGGGCAGGTGAAAGTGGTTTTCTCCTAATCAGATTGTGCAACTGGTATTTGGGAGAAACCAGAATAACCATCTAGAAAGCAGAAGTGTGTGTGTTTAGACAGTCTTTCTAGCATTTGGTCGATAAAAGGCAAAGGGTAATGATCTTTCCTAGTGGCTTTATTCAATTTCCTAAAATCGATCACCATCCTATAGCCAGTAATAATCCTCTGTGGGATCAATTCATCCTTATCATTAGGGACAACGGTAATACCTCCCTTCTTAGGGACGCAATGCACCGGACTCACCCAATCACTATGAGCAACAGGATAGATAATACCCGCTTCCAGGAGCTTTAGTATTTCTTTTATTACTACCTTTTTCATCTTAGGATTTAATCTCCTTTGATGATCAACAACTGGTTTGGAATCAGGATCGGTTTTAATCTTGTGCTGGCATAGAGTGGGACTAATGCCCTTGAGATCATCAAGAGTATATCCAATAGCAGCACGGTGCTTCCTCAGAATTTTTAGTAACTTCTTTTCTTCATGCTCTCAGAGGCTACCACTAATTATGACAGGATATATCTCTTTTTCATCAAGATAAGCATACTTAAGAGTATCCGGCAACTGTTTAAGCTCGAACACAGGATCACCCTTTGGTGGGGGTGGATCCCCAAGGAGTTCAACACGCAAATTATTCTTAAGGATAGCATATTGTTCTAAGACAACTCTATCTACCTCATCCCTTTCATCCATATGCATATCATTTTCATGCTCAAGCAAGTATTGCTCTAAAGGATCAGTAGGAGGCACGGCAATAGAGGCTAAGGCAATAGTTTCATCCTTACTAGGCAACTCTTTTTCATGAGGTTGTCTACCAAACTTGGTGAAATTGAACTCATGTCACATGCCTTTAAAGCCAACAGTGACAGTTTGCTTCTCACGGTGAATATGAGCATTGACGGTATTGAGAAAAGGTCTACCAAATATGATGGGACAAAAGCTATCTTGTGTGGTAGCAAGAACGAGGAAATCAGCAGGATACTTCGTTTCACCACACAAGACTTCAACATCCCTAACAATTCCCACAGGGCAGATAGTGTCTCTATCGGCAAGCTGAATAGTGACATCAATAGGCTCTATCTCAACAGGTGCAATCTCGTCTTTGATTTGATCATATAAGGATTGAGGTATTGCACTACCACTAGCACCCACGTCACATAAACCATGATAACAATGATCTCCTATCTTAACAGAAACAACAGGAGTGCCAACAACATGCCCATGTTTGTCTCTAGCATGTGGTTTAGCAATTCTAGCGGCATCTTCACAGAAGTGAATATCATGGCCATCAACATTGTCGGACAGGAGATCTTTGATATAGCAAAGCTAGGTTCAACTCTAATTTGCTCAGGGGGTCTACGTGTTCTAATGTAGCCTCTACGTATCACAGCTGAAGCTTTAGAATGATCCTTTATCCTAACAGGGAAAGGTGGTTTCTCAATGTAAGCACTCATAACAACATGATCATTATAGGCAATGACTTTCTCTTCGACTGGATTGGGTTTAACTACATTGACTTCTAAGGGAGGATGATATTTAAACCACTTCTCTTTAGGGAGATCAATATGAGCAGCAAATGATTCACACAATGAAGCTACTATCTCAGAGTCAACTCCAAACTTAGCGCTAAAATCACAAAAGGTATTTGTTTCAACCAAGGATTTAACGCAATCAAACTTGAAATTCATACCTGACTCCTTACCTTCATCAAGCTCCCAATCTTCAGAGTTGTGTCTAATTCTCTCCAATAAATTCCATTTGAAGTCAATAACTCTCTTCATAAAAGAACCGGTACAAGAAGTGTCAAGCATGGTGCGATCATCATGAGAAAGCCGAGCATAGAAGTTCTGAATGATAATTTCTCTCGAGAGCTCATGGTTGGGGCATGAATATAACATTGATTTAAGCCTCCCCCAAGCTTGAGCGATGCTTTCTCTGTCACGAGGCCAAAAATTATAAATATAATTCCGATCACGATGTACTAAATGCATAGGATAAAACTTGTGATGAAATTCCAATTTTAACTGATTGTAGTTCCATGATCCAGTATCATCACATAGCCTATACCATGTCAACGCCTTATCCCTCAAAGATAAGGGAAAGACCTTCTTCATGACCTCATCCTCGGGAAAACCTGCAAGCTTAAATAAACCACAAACTTCATCTACATAGATTAGATGCAAGTCTGGATGTGGTGTTCCATCTCCTGTAAAAGGATTAGCCAGCAGTTTCTCAAGCATACCCGAAGGAAATTCAAAGCAAATATTTTCAGTAGGTGCAGCAGGTTGAGGAGAAACTCTTTGTGCTTCCGTTTGAGGTGAATATACCCCGAACAAGCCCCTCAAAGGATTAGTTTCCATAGTGACAAGTGACAATAAATTTCAGCACACTATATGAATGTTTCCTTACCAAGTTCCACTTACCAAAGACGCTTCACTCCCCGGCAACGGCGCCAGAAAAGAGTCTTGATGACCCACAAGTATAGGGGGTCTATCGTAGTCCTTTCGATAAGTAAGAGTGTCGAACCCAACAAGGAGCAGAAGGATCTGACAAGTGGTTTTCAGCAAGGTAATATCTGCAAGCACTGAAATTATTGGTAACAAGTAGTTGTGTAGTGAGATGATTCATAGCAAGTACTCCCTCCGTTCCTAAATATAAGTCTTTAAAGAAATTTCTTTAGTGGACTACATACGGATGTATATCGACATACTTTAGAGTGTAGATTCACTCATTTTGCTCCGTATGTAGACTCCTAGTGAAATATCTCAAAAGACTTATATTTAGGAACGGAGGGAGTAGCAAGTAAAAAAAGTAACAACGTTGCAGCAAAGTGGCCCAATCCCTTTTCTAGAAAGGGACAAGCCTGGACAAACTCTTATGGGAGGTAAAACGCTCCCGAGGACACATGGGAATTTCTGTCAAGCTAGTTTTCATCATGTTCATATGATTCTCGTTCGTTACTTTGACAGTTTGATATGTGGGTGGACCGGCGCTTGGGTACTGCCCTTACTTCGACAAGCATACCATTTATGATTAACCCCTCTCGCAAGCATCTGCAACTACGAAAGAAGAATTAAGACAAAGTCTAACCATAATATTAAACTAGTGGATCCAAATCAACCCCTTACGAAGCAACGCATAAACTAGGGTTTAAGCTTCTGTCACTCTAGCAATCCATCATCTACTTACTACTTCCCAATACGTTCCCCTAGGCCCAAATAATGGTGAAGTGTTATGTAGTCGACGTTCACATAACACCACTAGAGGAAAAACAACATACAACACATCAAAATACCGAACAAATACCAAATTCACATGACTACTTATAGCATGACTTATCCCATGTCCTCAGGAACAAAAGTAACTACTCACAAAGCATAATCATATTCATGACCAGAGAGGTAATGAGTAGAATCAAAGATCTGAACATAAACTCTTCCACCAAGTAATCCAACTAGCATCAACTACAAAGAGTAATTAACACTACTAGCAACCTTACAAGTACCAATCGGAATCGCGAGACGGAGATTGGTTACAAGTGATGAACTACAGTTTGGAGATGAGATGGTGCTGATGAATTTGTTGATGGTGACAAGTACCCTCCGATGAGAGGAGTGTTGGTGATGACAATGGCGGCGATTTCCCCCTCCGGGAGGGAAGTTTCCCCAGCAGGATCATCCTGCCGGAGCTCTAGATTGGTTCTGCTCAAGTTCCGCCTCGTGGCGGTGGCGAATCCTCCGAAAAGCCTCCTCTTGATTTTTTTTCTAGACCGAAACCCTTCTTGTAGCAAAAGAGGGGGGCTAGTGGGCCAGCAGGGAGCTCACAAGCCCCCTAGGCGCGGCCAGGGGGAGGCCGTGCCTAGCAGGCTTGTGGCCTCCAGCTGGCGCCCCTCTGGCACTTCTTCGGCCCACTATTTTTTATAAATCCCAAAAAAAATTCACGTTGATTTTCACCGCTTTTGGAGTTGCGCAGAATAGGCATCTCAAACTTGCTCCTTTTTCAGGCAAGAATTCCAACTGCCGGCATTCTCCCTCTTCAAGGAAACCTTGCAAAATAAGAGAGAAAAGGCATAAGTATTGTACCGTGAAGTGTAATAACAGCCCAAAAAGCAATAAATATCAACATGAAAGCATGATGCAAAATGGACGTATCAGACTCCTAGATCCGTAAATAGATCTTGTTTTTCCTCTATCGCAGATCAAATGGGTCTCAGGGTTGAACAGGTTCCTTTCTCATGTCCATTCCTCGAGGAGGACGGTCTGGTTGATCGTCTTGTGCGGATATGGGTGGTGCGGGCTCCAAGGCCTCATCTTCGAATTCTGGCAACAAGCGGCAACGCAGGTAGCTTTTAGTTTGTCCGCGTTATTCCTTTCTGTACCCCTCTTTGGCGGCCAGGACTTTAATCCATTTCTCGGCGATGGAGTCCTGATCGGCTTTGAGTTGCCTCTGCTTTATCTTAAGACTCCGAGCATGGATATGAGGTGTCGCCTGAATACTTTTTGATCAAGTGGGTCTTCGGGGACGATCAAGTCCTCGTCTCCCAAGCTGTCCTCCTCCTCGATCGGAGGGACGTAGTTTTTGTCTTTGGAATCGCCGAGATCGTCAGGCTTGTTTGTATCCATGTAATCTGGTAGGTCGGGGTCGTACTCGAGGTCCTTAGGATTTGGAGATTCGGCTGGATTTTCCATATCCTAAGGGTTTAAGTTATCGCTAGTTCCCGTGTTGCTTTCCTTGCCCTTATGATCTTTACGCTTTTTGCAACGACGACGACGCTTGATGGATTCGTTGCCACTATTTTTGGCCGGGGTGTCATTATCGCTTTCCCCAATGGCGCCCTCGTCCCTAGGGGTTGTCCATCATGTAGACGTCGCACGTGGAGGTGGCAGTCCGTCGTCTTGTTGCATCAGGACTCGGAGATCGAATAGCCGTGTCCATATCTTCGGCTTCTTTTGAGGAGAAGTCTAACAGCTCGGTTAGATCTTCAATAGTGGCGATGAAGTCGGTGGTGTGTGGGGAATAAAGTTCCCCGCACCTAGTCTCAGAGCCGGAAGGGTCCTAGATCGGGATCGATCCGTCAGCGGTTTGGGTTTGGGTCATCGTTTCGTTTGACCATGAGAGATTTGTCGGACTAATCCTCAGAGTTCTGGCGGAGTTGAACTCTGGTGCTTTAGCGTAGGGAGTGTGTCCGGGTGGGATTACCCTCGGGCCTCCGAACACCACGGTCAGGTCCTCGCTCGAGGCCGGATCAACATTAGAATCTATCCCGGACTCGAGGTTGGGAAGAAGACCCGAAGTTAAGGCTTCGGAGTTTTCGAGTTCTTCGGCCGAAGCCGAGACTTCAGAGAGGATCAAATCGCCTTGGGCATCGACAACGAATTCCAAATCGCAGAACTTGAATCCCTGGCCCAGGGTGAACCCATTGATCTGGTGATGAGCCGCCTTGACAAGCGGGGTGAAATTTTTGAAAGCAGGGGATTAGTCGGAGATGAAGATATCTCGGGCATTGATGTTTTCGCTAGTGACCAAGCGAGCCATCGATCTGTTTTGCGATCCTACAACGGATCTCTCTGTGAAAGCACCAATGTCGGTGTCAAAACCGGTTGATCTCGGCTAGGGGGTCCGAACTATGGATCTTGGATTGATGGGTAACCATGTTTTACACAGGTTCGGGCCCTCTTGATGGAGGTAAAACCCTACGTCGTGCTCTTGTTGTATTGATGAGGCAGTACAGAGTACATAGTTGAACTATCTCGAGATCGGATGTTGTGTTCTAAACCCAAATCGTAATGAGCTTAAAGTGTCCTAAGAACTATGCCCCCTAGTTTATAGAGATACCAGGGGTGCTAGGGTTACACAAAATCGGTTACAATAGGGAAGGAACATGCCGATTACTATGTTGCCTTGGATTGTACGCCAAGTCTTTGAAAGAGTCCATCTTGATTTCAATACCTCAAATGGTGATCTGACAGGCCCAGGAGTCCGGCCCATAAGAATATATAGGTGGCCCGAGGACCCCTTAGTTCCGGACTCCATCAGCATGGAAGCACTGGATAAGGAGGTGGCTTCGGTGCTTCATACGGCTGCGCATATGAGCACAAACGCTCCTATGCTAGGCCGTCTTTTGCTCTAGTTCGGCAGCACATGCTCCTTATTTCTCCATTTTCTTTATTATTTTTATGGTAGTGAATTATCACATTGAATGACGTGATTCCACCATAATTTTTTCGAATTCCATTCATGGAACTCATTTACTCCAAAATACGTTAGTCGAGGAATACTGATAAAAAGTAGTGCGCGAATGCGGTAAAATTTCACAAAATCCTACCATACAGGCTCGAAATAACTACAAAAGTTATCATACATTTTGTACTCATTAATGACCCATAAGTATGGGGGACCAACCGTAGCTCTTCTATAAGTAGAAGTGTCGAACCCAATGGGGAGCAGAAGGAAGTGACAAGAGGTTTTCAACAAGGTTTCACTTCAAGTATTGTAAGATAGTTTTGTTATCAAGACAAATAGTAACAAGGTAGCAAGTAACAATAGTAGCGAAGTGCATCAAGTGTCCCATTGTTAATTGTGCTAAGCACAAGTCCAACTTGTTTCTTATAGTGACTAAAACGCTCTTGAGGACATACGGGAATATCACGAAGTTACTTTCACCATGATTCATTGAGTTAACATCCATTGCCATTTAAGCATCATGTGGGTGGGCCAGAGCTAAGGTACCGTCCTAACTTCAAAAAAATACCTACTTATGATTATACCGACTCTAGCATATCGTTTCTTCATAATTCCTTATATATTCCAATATAATTCTTCAAAAAGCTATGCTTCATTTTGAGCCCGAAGAAATGTTTTCTCTCCCACTGTTATTTAAGGTCCAAAATTCCAGCTACCGGCAATCCCTCTTTCTTGATGTGAGTTGCATTTTAAGAGAGAAACGACATTAGAATTGCATCATAATGTGAAATATAAAATTAGAATAAGATAAATTACAGTAGAAAATAATGATACAATATGGACATAGCACGCCACTGGTTGCTACCCCGGCAGCGACGTAACTCCGAAGCGGGACCCAAAGAGAACTAGAACCGATGATGGAAGTAACAAAGACGCTTTAAGCAACAAATTGGCGGGCTCCTTGCCGTAGTCGCGCCAGAGATAATGAATCTCCCTCAACTTGGTGATTTTGTGCGAGACTGACAAGACAGAAAAAAAGATGAAAAGGTACAAGTCTCAGTTTGGTGTCAAGGGTTTTGATGTAATTGATAGCGAACGAAATAGTGAAGGTCTGGCTCTATATGGCACGAATGGAAGGTGTGGGCTCGACCTACTGGATATCAACAGAAACCAGGATATGGGGAAGATCACACAACAGTTCTGCCTATGGACGTGGTTGAAATTCAGAAGATAGATCCCGCTCCTCGTTTCAGTGACGATTTTATGGTTTGTGCCCTTTTATGGTTTGTGCCCTAAAGAAGTGGTAGATCCTTTGTGCGAAGTGCGTATAAAATGGCTAGCAACGGCGTCTATCAAGGATGTGTTTGCTTTCGATCACCGACCGGAATGGAACGGGTCCAATCCGCCCCTAGGCCTCGTCCTCCTGTTTAGTTTGATCGAGGACCGGCATCAACTCGTGCTCCCGAACCAAATATACCGTCAATATATGGAACGCGAGCGTTCCTTCAAATCGGAGGTATCACGCGGAACGCCTCTCGCGAGGCCCATTCATCTCCTTCCCCGATGCTACCCCACGCCGCCGGCCCCTTCCCTCCTTCGATCCATGTCCACGTCCGCTCCCCTCCTTTGATCCGCACCGCCGGCCCCTTCCCTCCTTCGATCCGTGCCGCCGGGCCCTTCCCTCCTTCGATCCGCGTCTACGCTGCCGCCGGCATCCAGCGTTCAACCGACAGCAGGGGGGCGACAGGCGATTTGTCCTTGCCTTTTGCAATTGTCTAAATTTGTGCATGCCTAAATTTGTTAGTAAATATATGATTGTGTATGTAGACTGATGATGTCATTTAGTTGAAATGATTGTGAAACAAGTTACAAATTAGTCTTGATGAAACAACAAATAAAATGTGTTTTTGGAATTAAAAAAATGTTGCTGAAAATACAATCTATTGCATAGTTGACAGAAAAGCAAACACAAAATGTTCATTTCATTCCATTCCACTACACCAACCAAACATTGAAACGGAACCGTTCCATTCCACCTCATTATTTATACCAAATATATAGATGGAATCATTTTATTCCCGTGGAACGAAACCATGACATTCCATTACACTTCATTCCCGAACCAAACACACCCGAAGACTATGTCAAATGGAAATCAGGATGGGTGGAAGGAAATATGGTTTTCCATGGTCCCTCCAAAAGTTTAGTCCTTTGTATGGCGGTTGGCGTCAAATTCACTTGCAACATGGACAAACAAATTCAGGAGGGCCTTGGAAGTATCAACAATTTTCCCGGCATGTGGACGAGAGGATGAGGACGTCTTCCACGTGTTTGCCTCATGCAATCATGCGATGCAACTCTAGGATGCCATGTCCATGGTATGGCAATTGCCCGAGCTAAAAAGCAGAAAGAACACGGGAAGTGATTGGCTATTCCATCTTCTAGCTAGTATCAACGAGGAGACACGAAGCCATTTGTTGATGCTATTACGAAGAATTTGATACCTACGAAATGATATCAACGAGGAGACACTCAAAACCGCTACCGCTAGTTGATTATTTTTGTTCAACTTTTTGTAGGCTATCTAGCCTCCCTTTAGGACTTACACAGAATCCTATTGACTCGGTTAAGGGTAAGGCTACTCTTCAATTCAATTGCCAACGGAAACTATACACATGTGATGAAGCTACAGTTTCCACTTCATGGACTAAACCGAGTCTGGATAGAGTAAATCTTAACACAAATGGCTTATTTTTGGATGGCACGTGATTCTTAGAGATCATGAAGGATCAATCATCTTCAGCGCATCCATACACTTATACAATTGCACTAATGCGCGAGAAGCGGAACTGGAGTACATGCTATAAAGGAGGAAAGTTCTTTAGCCTTGAAATGGAGTAATTTACCAGTTAATGTTGACTCAGATTGCTTGGAGGCCATATCGACAATTAAGGAATGTGTTGCAAATAGGTCGAAGTACACATTTATTGTTAGAGAGACAATATGGTGGAAAGAATTTCTTGTCTTTTTCATACTCGTCGGAATTGTAATGCCGCTAATCACTTCATGCTAATTTTGATAGGTTGCAATGCTGAACCGTGGTTTGGCTAGGCTGGTCGTGAAGATATCCTGGAAAATGTTGGATGGCATTTTAAGATTTAAAGTTGAGTAATACGATTTAAAGTTGAGTAATACAATTTTTTTTTTTTTAAAACTCACTTTTCGTGGGGTGGGGGACAATTTGTTTTTGAAACATCTAAAAATGAAGGCTCCTTTGATTCCAAGGAATTCCATAGGATTTTTGAAGGATTGAAATCCTTATGATTTTTTTTCTACATTAGTCCTTTGATTTATTGGATTGGATCTCATAGAAATTTTTTCATGCAATCTTTTGTACTATATTTCATATAAAATCTAACATCCATTCCAACTTGTTTTTTATAATTTTTTTGTTTTTTCTAGTGACATCAAACACTCCTTATTAATCTTATAAAGTTTAAATAAACATACCACTTTGAACCTATATATTTTTTATTCTTGCGTTTTTAAAATCCCGTCAATCAAAGAGGCCCTGATTTTTTTTAGCCAGGAATGAATGAGGTCGTCTTGTTAAATCAATGGAAACGACATTTTTGGCCAGCGATGGCAAAGATAACGCTCACATCAGGGAATCTGAGCATCTCCAACGGCAGCGTAAAAAATCCGCGCCCAATAAATTTTTTAGCGCGTCACTGTAGCAGTTTTGAAGCGCGGGGACCGGAGCATCTCCAACAGACGCGCGCTAGTGCGGCGCTCAATCCAGTCCGATCCAGCGGTCCCATCTGCAGCCGCTCAGAGTTTGCTGTACGCGCAAGCCGGCGCACCAAATATGTTGCGCACGATAGCGTTTTTAATCGCGCGTCCAGAAGTTTTTACCACGCGCAGCGTTTTGCAGTTTCTGCTGGAGCAGTCCGGCGCCCAAAAAACGAATCTTCTAGCACGCGGAGCAGTTTTTGGCGCCTGTTGGAGATGCTCTCACAGATATTAGTGTCACATGGAGACTGATGACCCAACTCAGGATGTATGAAAAAAGACAGCACAAGCACTGCATTTCTGTCTTCACACTTCACCAGCCCACTTCCTATGTTGTATGAAAAAAAAAACACCCCTCTCCATCTTCTCCTTTGCTGCCAGTAGGAGTAGCACCTAAGGCCAAGGATACACATGTAGATAAATCAAGACCCGGCCTTACATATTCCCCAAACCTCCTCTGAAAACTCCACTTGCATGCTAGCAGGGCCTGTCAGGAGCTCAGATCATCCACCAACTTCCTTTGGCCCCTCTCCTCCCTCTCCTTCTCTCTCTCTCACACACACAAACACACGCCGGAGGCTCCTCCTTTCCTGCTCCAGATTTGTGGCATTGACCACTCATCAGGAAGGACTCTCCCAGCAGACGGCCAGAGCATCTGCCCTCCCTTGGGCATTTTGCCATTGGCAGCTTCGGCTTGGGCTTTTCTTTCTGGGAGCGAGGTGTGGGTGGTGCCGCTGCCATCCCCTTTGTGCTTGCTGGTTCCATCCCCATCATTGCAGCCTTTTTACTACTCCTACATCTCTTCTTTCCCATGTTGATGCTTTAAAGCTGTTGGGGAATAGCAGCAGAAAGGAAAGCATGGGCTCTGTCCTTGAGGTGGATGTGGATGCTCAAGCCGTCTTCTTCCTTGATAAGGTGGGTGACAGCCTCTTCTTCTTCCTCCTCATCCCCCAATTCCCCGCGCCTTACTTGTTCTTCTTCTTCCAAGGTCTCGTTTTGCTCCCTGTTCTTGTGTTTTCCTTCTGTTTCTTCCTCTCCTACAATGGCGTTTTGCCGTTGTGTAGCTAGCTGGTTTCTAGCGTGTAGCGATTCCCAGAGGTCTAGCCTCTAGGGGGTGATGACCGAGGCTTTGACATATCCTGGTGGAATGGAATGGAGTTGTGCCTGTTTTGATTCTAGCCCTTGTTGCTTCCTCTGGCTATATCATCTCACGTAAGAGTAGGTGAGTAGCACCCAAATTTTTGGCATCTACCCTCTGACATTTCTCCCCATTTTTGGTCTCTTGCATCGTTTCCTTTTCGACCTCCCGAGCTGGTTGGATTCGTCTTCATCTCCAGCCAGTTGCGGCCGGTCGGTCTTGGGTTCTTGGGGCGAGCGTTTCTTGTCACTTGCTGCTGGTTCCCTTCCCAACTCAGAGTTTCTACTTCTTGTTCCTTCTGCCGTGAGTGAATCCGGCCATGATTCACCCCGTGGAATAAAATCACCGCGCTGTCTGCATGTCATGTCCTGTAACCACATGTTCTTGCTATAAATTTGCCTGACACTCTCTCATGGAGCTGAATCGCCTTAATTGCAATCCTCATTCCCTCCTGCAATTCCACTTTTATTACTGTACTGCTCATTTTAACCCCATCCGTTTCATTTTCCTTCGGAAGCCTTTCTTGTGCCAATCAAGCGCAATGGGCGTGGGATCCATTCCATTAAACTGCAGAGCGTTTTAATGGCCGCACAGTGAAACTGCGTCCCTTTCCCTATCATCGCCTTCAATGAGCCAGCCACCAGCTCGCCATTGCCGGTCCTTCTCCTCCCCATTAATGGCGAAACTGTAGTGCTACTGCCCATGGTCCTCTCTGGGGCCTGAACGTTTGTGGTGCCTCTGCTCTCGCGTAGTCGCGTCGTCGTTCCTTTCCTCCTCCCCCCTGCTGCGTGCTCACGTTAATGGCTTCATAGCTACACCTCATCTTCCTCGCCTTTATTCTCCCCGAGCTTTAATGGCGTTTGGTGGCTAAAACGGCCGGTAGCAGCTTCTCGTCATTAAAAAGATTAGATTGTTCTCTGGAAAGGACCTGATCTCTCTTTTGGTGCCCGCATTAACTCGGCATCTTGAGTGGGTGCGGATTGCTCCAGTGTAGCACGCTGTCCTTGGATTCTTCTTCCACTAGTACCCCTGCTAATCTATGCGTGGTGTGCTTCATTAATTCCATAGTGCTCGTTCTCATTGGTTGTTGGATGATTGGCAGGACGCTCTTGCACCGTTCAGCCGCAAGATCAAGAATCTGTTCGAGGAGGAGCTGGTCGGAGCTGCGGCGTCGCGTCGTCGCAGACTAGTGTTGCACGGCTTCCCCGGCGGCGCCGAGGCGTTCGAGCTCGTCGCGAGGTTCTGCTACGGCGGCGGCGCCGGAGTGACGGTGACCGCGGCCAACGCCTGCGCGGTGCGCTGCGCGGCCCAGTACATGGAGATGGCAGACGCGACCGCGGCGACGGCAGCGTCCACCGCCCCGAGTTTGGCGAAGGTGGCGGATAAGACGCTGGAGGATATGCCGCACTGGCCGTGGCAGTGTGTGGTGGACGCTGTGAAGCAGTGCCAGAGCCTCTTCCCGCTCGCCGAGTCCACCGGTGTGTTCGACAAGGTCGTCGGCGCGTTGCTGGCTCAGATAGCCATGCCTGCCCCAGGTGACGCCACCCCGACGAGTTCCTCGCCTGAGAGCTCGGCGTTCCGCTTCTCCTGCGATACCAAGTGCAGCAGCCTCAGCATGCGCCGGACCTGGTGGTTCGAGGACCTCGTCGTCCTCAGCCCCGGCATGGTGGAGCGCGTCGCGAAGGCGCTCCTGGCCAGGGGCGCCGACCACGGCATCGTCGCTCGGTTCCTCTTCTACTACCTCAAGTGCCGCATCGCCGGCGCCAACGCCGAGGACAAGAAAGCGATGCTGGAGGCAGCGATCACCGTCATTGCCGACCTCAACCGGAGTTCGGTGTCTTGCAAGGGTCTGTTCGGCATCCTGAGGATCGCCTCCCCTGTCAAGCTGGCCGCCGGTTGCCAGGAAATGCTCGTGGATATGATAGGCCGCAAGCTCGACCATGCGACGCTCGACAACCTGCTCGTCCAGGCGCCGTCCGGGACGAGCAGCCTGTACGACGTGAGCCTGGTGCTCAGGTTCCTGGAGGCGTTCCTGCTCCACGGCGACGAGCCGGGGAGGCTGAAGAAGGTGGGCGAACTCATGGACCTGTACCTGGCCGAGGTCGCACCGGACCCGTCGCTGCGGCCGGCCAGGTTCGTCGAGCTGGCCACCGCGCTGCCGGCCGCCGCGAGGGACTGCCACGACGCGCTGTACCGCGCCATCGACGTCTACTTCCAGGTACTACATTCTCCGCAGAACTCAGGGATGTCAGAAGCAGAATTGAGCTGCACAGTGCATCATCGCATTAATTGCCGTTCATTCATTGCCGCAGGTTCACGGCCGGCTAACGGACGGCGAGAAGATGAAGATCTGCAAGGGCATCAACTACGAGAAGCTGTCGCCGGAGTGCTGCAAGCACCTGGCGACCAACTCCGGCTTCCCGACGAGGGCGGCGGTGCAGGCGCTGGCGTCCCAGCACACGGTGCTCAAGGGCATCATCCGCCACTCCGGCCCGCTGAAACCGCCGTCGCCCCCACCACCTCCGGCCACCGGGCACCCCCAGCGCGAGAGCTACGACGACGTGGACAGCGACAACAACGGGCAGGTGGTCCTGTACGCGAGCAGGCTGGAGCTGACGCTGGAGAACCAGAACCTCAAGTCGCTCCTGGACAGCATGCACTGGCGGGTGATGGAGCTGGAGAAGGTGTGCAGCCGGATGAAGACGCAGATGACCAAGATGAAGGCCTCCCGGCGAGGAGGAGGCGCCACCGCGAGATCACTCCCCAGGATGTGTTCTTGATTGTCCCATCTCGCTCTGCATATTAGTGAATGTACATACTGCTAGGAGCAGCTGCAGCATCCTGTTTTTCTCTTCTTTTTTGCTTCACTTTTGTCAAATTTTCTCTGTGTATCGGTTTCTGGTGATTGATCTAATCTGATGTGGGTGGAGCTGGGGAATCTGTTCTCGATACATCTCAGTGAACAGAAATGCAAGTAAGATTCCGAGTACAACTGCCACATTTTTTAGTATTACTGGCTATGCCACGACCATGTCTTGCCATTTACAAAAACAATTCAATTCAATCCATGACCTCCACAGTTCAATCAACAAAGGATAAACAAATCCTCCGGGATGTCATGGTTAAGTTACCTGTTAAACCTCCAATGACGTGCAGCGTAAAGCGTGATCAAGCAAAAAAAAAGAAGGTGACATCATGGCGGCCAAGGTCAGAGGAACAGTTGACTTGTAGACCGTAGATTAACAGGCCGGGTTAAAGATTGCTGTTACAGTGTTTGGAAAGCAAGGACACCTCTGACCCTCTGATATGGTTTAAATGGCAAAGAACATGGGCCATTGCGTATCTTTCTAGCTTGGTAAATGGCAATTGGCAGGGACTTTCTCCTTGGCTTTTTGGATGCTCTTTGAGAGACTGAAACAAGATTTGAATGAAGAGGGTGCAGTGTCCAACCTCCCACATGCGGCCATCTAGTCATGCTTCCGGGTTTTTTTTACTGCACTCTTTCTTTGCATTCTTCTTCTGCTAAATCAATGAAAAGCCAGCTGAAGCTGGATCTTTCAAAAAAAAAAATACTGCGTTTGTGCCTTCCTCATGCTTTCAGTTACAAGAGAATATATAATTCTTTAAATCTAGCTCACCATTTGCTTCTGCGCCTTGATATAAAGTTTCCGTGCCCTTTTTTCTTGCATTTGTTTGTAAGCATGTGACTTTGTAAAAAAAATGATTTTCATGTTGCTTTACTCTTTGTTAACTTCAGCTCCTCAACTCTTCTTAAATTCCAGATTTGATCCTTAAACTTCAACATAACACTTTCTATTATTATTTTTCGTGACAGGTCCACACACTCAAACCTTAACCTTTTTTAGACTGAAAGTGCTAGTTATCGACTAGAAAAGGGAGGGGGGGGGGGTGAATATGTGGTTTTTATAAAAGAAATCAAAACAGTAAGTGTCTTCGAAGTGAGCGGAAACGAACTAGGACCACATAGGGATAACAATCAAGGACTTAGGCATAGCATAGAGTGAGATGACGACATTCACGCAGGTATGGCATAGTCATCATGCAAACAAAAGTGTATCAGATATAAACTAGAGTAGTACGAAGACAAATACAGATGAGATGAATGTCTTCACATAATCAAATAAGCGAAGACTTCACAATACTAAGCAGTATGTAAGCGAGTGGAAAGATAGAACCAGTCGCTTGATAAAGACTCGGAATTTGTTGAACCAGTTCCAGTTGCTGTGACAACTGTACGTTTGGTTAGGAAGGCTAAGATTTAAGTCACAAGGCCTCGTCTTCACCTCGTACCCCTTGAGCCAAGGTCACTCAAACCTCGCCCAATCACTTAGTTAAGTCTTCATGGCAGACTTCCATAACCTTACAAACTTGGTCACCCGATAATCCCAAGGACGTGCAGCGTAAAGCGTCATCAAGTAAAAAAAGAAGGTGATATCATGGCGGCCAAGGTCAGGGAATAGTTGACTTGTAAACCGTAATTCATCAGACCGCGTTAAAAATTGATGTTACAATGTTTAGAAAGCAAGGACACCTCTAACCATTTCTACATTGGCAATTGGCAAGGACTTTCTCATTGGCTTTTTGGATGCTCTTTGGGAGCATCTACAACCGGACATAGCAAATATGACTCCCTAAACGTCCCCGGACGCGTCCGGTCAATGCCCGAGTGTGTTCCTTATTTGTCCATTCGCGTAGCTACACTCCTCATTTTCCTCCTCATATGTTTGGTCGCTTGCACATGATTGGTGGAGAGGAAGAGAGAGAAAGAAAAGAATGAATAAAGAAAAGGAAAATGTGGTCCGAGGTGGGTCACGTCCTACGTGGCGGACTGACCACGCATGTCGGGGCGTATCCGCGAGCCCTCGTATCCTCCATATATTTGAAATGGATATGAGAGTTCGGGGTCAATCCGAAGTCCAACAACTCCGAGCTAGCGGAGTGTGAAGGGGCCATGGTGAGCAAGAACCTAAATGTTGACTGGTATCCCACAGCAGGGGAAGAAGTGTCCTCGTCAGCCACAAAATCCTCATCGGCCTCTTCATCAGCAGAATCCTCATACATGTCTTCACACACATCTTGTTTAGGGACAATGTGAGTAGTACACTTGTCCTTCTTCTGAAGCTGCACAACCTTGTGGGATACGAGTTCCCCAACTTCAAACAACTCACCAGGAAAGGTGTGTGCCCAAGTATTCTCAATCAGAAGCATCACAAAGGGGCCATACATGGGGCACTTATGCTCAGACACCGCAGAACTGAGCTCCGACCACATAACTTAAGAAATATCCAGAGGCTTCACCTGAACCTTGAATTTATGAAACTCGTAGAAAAGAAGCATGTCTACCATGTAAGAGTGGAACTGATCCAGATTGCCAACACGGGAAACAAGGTGTGGCGGAAGATGCGGTGCATGACATCTAAGAATTGTTCCAGCACCCAAGTGGACTTGTGTGTAGTAGAGGAGATCTTCTCAGTGTTGTACTTGTACATGCCTTGCTTGTGAGTAGTAGCAAACTCACTCTGTGGACGGTACCCCAGAGGGTTCTCGAGTCCCTTATCCTTAGTGTTAAGCAGATGCATAAAATACTTACAGGGAGCAAAAAGTAACCTTCCATTGGTCATCCATGATAGAGTCATGGCCTCATCAGTTCCCAGGTGAACTGTGGCAAAGAACACAACAAAAATCTCAGCATCAAAGTCTTTGTTGAACTGCATAATGTCGAGAATGCCGAACTTGTCATAGAGGGAGAGAGCAGTCCCGAAGTGCCTTTCATTGTGTTGCACGTATTCAACATCAATAGATTTGACATGAGGAACAAACAAGTTATCCCTTGGCTTCAGAATGTCATTATAGATGGACAGTTATTTCTAGTTCCAGAAAGGACGATTGCGCACCGATGGCTCCTCGTGTTCCACATAGGGATCAATCTTGTGGGACATGCAGAAGTTCTTAGCCTTCAGAGAGGCCATGGATTGGGAATTCAAGGGCCTGGCAGCAGGGGGCTTCCCCTTGCATTTGGATGCACACTGACTAACCTTCTCGGCAGGAACATGCTCTTGTGGTTGACTTGAGCTATCAACCTCAGATGAATGGTACCTCTTCGTGCTGCCATGGCTGGGATTCATCCTACCCTCCTAAGCAGTAGAGTTTCCACCTCCTGAGATCCAAAAACACAACCAGAAGAAAGCGCGAGAGAAAAACAATGAGTACGAGATAGCAAGACCCCGAGATGGGTGAGAAAGAGGTGATGAACAAGAAGAAATATCGTGCAAAGGCCAGCCTAGAGTGGTAGTACCACCGCCAAGGGTGGTACTACCTCTTATGAGCGGTAGTACCGCCTGGACGAGCGGTAGTACTGCACAGGGCAGGGACTGTGGGGTGAAAACCACCATCGGTCAGATCCGGTACTACCGGGGATGCCTTGACCACAAAATTTCTAAAATAACATCATGTCTAAACTCTAGCCATCATCCACACCCTTCACATGCCGCAAATCGGAACCAGAAAGACGTAGATACCTCTCATATTGTCCAAGACCTAGATCTGAAAAAGAGACCAAATGAGGAGAAGAACGGGGACAATACCGGTATCCATGGCAAGAGGAGGGGGTGCAGAATGATTCCACCGGTTGAAATCGCGAATGAGTGGCCGAAAACGGAGATTGGTGGTGGTCACCGGAGCCTTGGGGTCGCGTGGAGAGAGACACCCACGACTAGGAGTGGGGATGAATGGGTATGGGGAGAGAAAACTGCCCCTGCCCTGTCCCATAACCCCCTCGCGAAGGAGTCTAAGCGATAGTACCGCTACGACGAGCGGTACTACCTCTTATCATCGCTAGTACTGACATGGCAACGGTAGTATCGCTCCAGATGACCAAAAAATGCGCGAAAAGAAGAAAACTTTGAACCACCACGAGGTAAAAGACATAACGACACGTCATGGGGATGAGACCACTCCACGTTGTGGAAAAATTATAAGTAGAGAGAGGACGACTTGGAGTGCCACAAACAAAAATGGATATTCTCGTGAGACAAGTGCCATAAGGAGGAGGGTGGTGGCCGAAGCCACCTATGCTTGAATTTGTAGGTATGGCACCGCGAAGATTTTAACCTTGGGCTCAAGACCATAACTAGCCGTTGAAGCACAGGTGTCATCGATGATGACTAATGTGAAAAACCGGATCGTTTTATGCATAATAGGGGGAGGGAGAGTTCATTGAGAGAACAACACTCCCCCTAAATCCATGCCTACACCTAAACAAGATAAAATGATGAGAGTGGTGGGGTGTGCCTAGTTTCAATCCTCATTGCTCAAATCAAAGATATTTAGCTCATGCCTTAACTCGCGAAATCTTGCTTCGTTCAAAGGCTTCATGAAAATATGTGCAAGATGATCATTAGTGTTGAGGTAAATGAGTTCAATCTTCCCATGCTTGATATGCTCCCGGATGAAGTGGTGACGAATACTGATCTGCTTCGTGTTACAATGTTGAACCGGGTTATTGGAGATTGAGATATCACTTATATTATCTCAATAAAGAGGAACTTTGTCACATGTGACAATGTAATCCTTTAGAGTTTACCTCATCCAAAGCAACTGAGCGCAAAACTTGTAGCATCTACATATTCAGCCTGGATGGACGAGAGAGAAACACAATTTCGTTTCTTGGAAGACCAACTTACCAGAGAGCGACCAAGGAATTGTCAACCTCCGGAAGTTTAGTTCCTCTCGACACGGTCTCCCTCCCAATCTGAGTCCGAATATCCTATGAGATCAAATAAAACACCTTTGTGATACCATAAGCCAAAGTTTGGGGTATGAGCCAAATATCAAAAGATTCGCTTGACCGCCACATATTGGCTTTCATTAGGTGTGGATTGAAATTGTGCACAAATTCCTACACTCAACATAATATCGGGTCTAGATGCACAAACGTAAAGCACGGAGCCGATCATAGAGCGATATACCTTTTGATCCACGGCTTTACCATTGGGATCGAGGTCAAGATGGCACTTGAGAGGCATGGGGGTGTTGGCCTTGGCCGGTTTGAGATCATCCATCTTGAACCTTTTGAGCATGTCTTGGGTATATTTTTCTTGATTGATGAAGGTTCCTTGACTTTGTTGCTTGACTTCGAATCCAAGGAAAAACTTCAAATCTCCCATCATAGACATCTCAAACTCTTTAGTCATTAGTGCGGAAAATTCTTCATTAAAAGCTTTGTTAGGACGACCAAAGATAATATCATCAACATATAGTTGGCATATGAATAAACTCCCCTTGACCTTCTTAGTAAAAAGAGTGGGGTCAATTTTCCGAAGTTCAAATCCACGGTCATGTAACATCTCGGTAATGTGCTCATACCATGCACATGGGGCTTGTTTAAGGCCATAAAGTGCCTTATCGAGAACATAAACATGAATAGGGAACTTGAGATCCTCGAACCCCGGGGGTTGCTTGACATAAACCAACGCCTCAAGGGGACTTTAAGAAATGCACTCTTCACATCCATTTGGTATAATTTGAAGTTATGATGGGAAGCAAATGCAAGAAACATGCGAATAGATTCAAGGAGAGCAACCGGAGCAAAGGTTTCACCGTAGTCGATGCCCTCGACTTGGGAGTAGCCTTGTGCTACTAATCTTGCCTTGTTACAAGTCATGACACCGTTGCATCTTGCTTGTCCTTAAAGATCCACTTTGTCCCAATGACATGGTGGTTCTCCTTTGGTCTTGGCACCAATCGCCACACTTCGTTGCGCTCGAAGTTGTTGAGTTCTTCATGCATTGCTTCAACCCAATCCATGTCTTCGAGATCCTCTTGTACCTTCAGGAGTTCAATGCAATAAACAAACGCATGATGCACACTAAAGTTTGTTAATTGACGATGAATGGTTACCCCTCTCTTTAAGATGCCGTAGACATTCTCTAGTATATGAGAATTCTTTATGAGCTTTTTGGCATTCTTGGCAGCATGTCTTTCTTGAATCTCCTCATGGGTAGGCTGAGGATCCTATTTGTGACCTTTATTGCCTTTGCGAGTTTGCCTTTGATCTTGATCTTGGTTTTGTTCTTGAGCATGCTCTTGATCTTGAACTTGGTCTTGATCTTGAGCTTGCTCTTGATCTTGGGCATCCTCAGAGGGGTGAGCTTCATCAAGGTCATCACTTGGTGATGTACCATCCTGAGGTTGATCTTCTCCTTGATCAAGATCACAGGGTTGAGGGCCTTCAGTTTGTTCTTCGGAAGCGTGTGGGTCTTGTGCCTGTGATTGTTCCACATGAGTGGAACATTGTCCTTCTCCTTTAGCCACAAGGGGTTCCTCAATGGGTAGGAAGTGTCACACACCCATTCTTCTAAGGTCTTGGGGTGGAATTTCATCACCTACATCACAAAGACCACTTTGCTCCACTTGGGAGCCATTATTTTCATCAAACTCTACGTTACACATCTCCTCAATGAGTTCCGAGGACTTGTTGAGGACAAAGTAAGCGCGAGAGTTTGTAGCATAACCAACAAATATGCCTTCTTGAGTTGTAGGTTCAAATTTAGACAAGCAAGCACCTTTGTTAAGAATGTAACACTTACAGCCAAACACCCGAAAGTACTTGAGTTTGGGCTTGTTACCGGTAAGAATTTCATATGGAGTCTTGTTCAAGCCTTTGCGAAAGTAGAGCCAATTGGATACATGGCATGCGGTGTTGATGACTTCGGCCCAAAAGTTATACGAAGATTTAAACTCCGCCATCATGGTTCATGACGCATCCATCAACGTCTGGTTCTTCCTTTACACCACACCATTTTGTTGAGGAGTATAAGGTGCAGAGTATTGATGCTTGATTCCTTCATCACTCAAAAATTCATTTAAGGTGTAATTCTTGAACTTGGTGCCATTGTCACTTCTAATCATCAATATCTTTGCATCATGTTGTTGTTGTGCTTAATTAGCAAAGTCGATGACAATTTTTTGAGTCTCACTCTTTCTCTTGAAAAAGTATGCCCAAGTATATCTTGAGTAATCATCCACAATCACCAAGCAATACTTTCTTCCCCCAAGACTATCATAGGATGGAGGACCAAAGAGATCCACGTGGACAAGCTCCAAGGTCCTTTTTGAGTAGATGGTATTCATGGGGCGGTGAGCTGTCTTATGAATCTTTCCTTCAATACACGCACTACAAGCACAATCTCTGGCGAAACTCACATTTGTTAGTCCAAGAACGTGATCCCCTTTGAGGAGACTTTTCAAAGATCTCATATTGACATGGGCTAGCCGGTGATTCCAAAGGCATCCCATATCAACTTTAGCCATTAGGCAAGTTGCGGTCTTAATAGGTCGCTCCGAAAAGTTTACCACATAGAGACCGTTCTCTACATGCCCAACAAAAGCTACTTTAAGAGTCTTGCTCCACAAAAGGGCCACAGAGTCAATGCCAAAGAAGGTACTAAAGCCCATAAGTGCAAGTTGATGAACGGAAATTAAATTGTATGCGAGGGTATCAACAAGCATAACCTTTTCAGTGGTAAGTTCCGGAGAAACTACCACCTTCCCGATACCCAATACCTTAGAAATTGCATCATCACCAAAGGAGACTTGGGTGGCAATGGATGGGTTAGGATGAACGTCCACCACCAAGTCCTTTCTTCCGGTCATATGATTTGTTGCTCCACTCTCAAGTAACCATGACACCCCACCGAAAGCAAACTCCTACATAAGATCAATGCTTGGGTTTAGGTACCCATTATTTAATATGTCCTTCAGGTTAGTAACAAGGATCTTAGGAACCCAAATAGACCATTCAATGTACTCATCATGAGAACCAACAAAGTTAGCAAAAACATTACCATCACTCGCACGACATAAGACATAAGAGGGGTTAAAGTCGTCGGCTGTGTTGGTAAGGGGTTTTGTCCCTTCTTGGCATTACCAGCCTTAGCTTGGTCATTTTTCTTCTCATGAGTACCCTCCCCAGTTTTAACAAAGGTTTCCATAAGCTGGGCAGGTTTCTTGGTCTTCCTCTTCTTGTTCTTCTTGGAGTTGGGTGCAAACCCAACTCCTTCCTTTGCAACCACTTCCTTTTGATTGCTCAAAAAGTCATTAAGATTATTTTCACCTTGGATGCATGTCACAAGGCCTTTCTCAAGTTGCTCTCTTAATTTGGTGTTCTCTTCCACAAGATGTGCATGCTCACAACAAGGCTTAGTAGCATGGACATTATCAATTAAAACAAATGGAGATCAAGTGTCTATTTCCTAATTGAGCTTTACTTGAAGTTGAGCATGAGACTCTTTCAAAGAGGCATGAACACTCTTCAAGGCCTTGTCAGCCTTGTCAAGTGTTGCAAGCTCTTCCTTGAGTCTAACATGGTCAAGCCCAAGTGCAACATTTTTGGATTGGATCACATGAGTAAGAACAAGAGAATGATCAAGATCTTTCTTTAATTTAGGAAGGTCATCGTTGTGTGACTCCTCAAGGGTCAAATGAAGTCCTTGCTCTTCTTCAAGAGCAATAGGAAGATCCAAAATCTCATCGGCATAATCATGACTATGTCCTTGTAATGTGGAGATAGTTTGTTCATGAGATTCAATGAGGTCATTAGCCTCTCCTAGTTGTTCCAAGAGAAGAACAAAATGCTTCTTGGATTTACTCTTCACTTTTCTCATGAATTTATCAAAGGATTTTTCCTCATCCTCTACCTCTTCCTTTTCATCACCACTAACGGAGGTAGTGGAAATGGTAGGATTGAGGTTGTAAGTTTTAGTGTTGGATGTTACCTTGTTGGATGCCTTGGCCATAAGGCACTTCGCAATGCGGTTCTCGCTGGGGGCATTGAAGAGGGACACCTTGCTTGGAGAAGAGACAGCAATTGCCACGATGGCCATCCCATCACTTCACCACTTGCATCATCATCCTCATCCTCATTGGAGAGGTACTACTCTTGAGCCACCAACACCTTTTGGGGTTTGTTCTTGAAGAGTTGTTCTTGTTGGGGAAGGGCTTGCCTTGTCTTTCGGAATAAGTTTGCCACCATTGTATTCCCTCTTCTCATAAGGACAATCAGCCACAAAGTGACTCACATTTCCACAGTTGTAGCATGTCCACACAAGTTTCTTGCCTTAGGCCCATTTGAGTTGTTCTTGTAGAAATTAGGTATTGAGTTTCTCTTGTTGCCTCAAAACTGTCTTGAGGCAAGAACCATATGCTCATGGTAAGCATACTTGCTGTCTTCAGGGGACAGTTCCACTTATTCTTCCTTGTCTTCCTCCAATACAACCTTGGCCTTCCAAGCAAGGTTGGGAAAGTCTTTTCTTGATCGTTGAACACGAGCTAGATCATTGTTAGCGGTCTTGTTCAATATGTTCATGGCAATAAACTCATCCAACTCATCACTTGAGGACATGGAGTGAAAGTCTTGCCTCTAAAGGATAACGAAGGACATGGATTTGTTGAAGGGCATAATAGCCTTGAGAAACTTACGCTTGATCCAATTGTCATCCACATCCTTGCTTCCATGATCTTGAAGAGCAACAACAAGAGTTGTCACCCTTTGGTAGAGCTCACGAGGATCTTCATCCTGAATCATAACAAATTCATCGCCCTCGTCCAGTGTTACTTCATAGTTTGACCGTTGAATACTAGAGCTTCCCTTGTACATGGAAATGATATGCTCCCAACAATCTTTGTCACGAGTGAAGAGACACAAATGAGCAAGATCTTCAATAGGAAAAACTGCTTGAAAAATGAACAAGGATGAATGGTTGAGCTGATTGTGAACCTATTCTCTTGGAGTGAGGTTTCTTGGATCATGAGGGTAGTAGCCTTGCTCAATGATTCTCCACAGTTGTGTTGAGATGTGATTCAAATGAGCTTTTATATGAAAAACCCAATTAGCAAAATCATTCTTTACAAGCTTAGGCGTAGGACCGAGGTTAATAATATGTGGTGCGTGAACCGGTCCTCCATAAACCATGGGAGGAGGAACCGAGGCAAAGGTATTTTCCCCACTCGTTCCTTGAGGTAATTTATCTCTTTCACTACTTTCATTTTCCTTTTCGGAATTGGTCCCAGTATCTGAAGTGGTGGGATTAACCACATGCAATGGGTCGGTAGACGGTTTGAAAATATCAAGTAAATCTTTTAGCATGTTCTTGACCTTGATAGTCACTCGCAATCTAAATGTGGACATTGCCTCATTGAGATCCTCTCGGGAGACCGAGTTCGAAATAGTTGCCTCATGCAATTCCCTCGGACTAACCTCACCGTCAACCATACTCTTTGGATGGTAAAACTCTTAATAAAAAGACGAGACTCTAATACCAATTGAAAGGATCGATGTGGTTGACTAGAGGGGGTGAATAGGCAACTAACAAATCTTAACCTTTTCTTTAGAAAAAGTAAGATTAGCAACGAATAGGTTGTCTAGATATGCAACTAAGTGAGCAACCTATATGATGCTAATGACAACTATAATAAGCAAGAAGTAAATAAAAGTAAAGGTAAGAAATAACCACAAGTGGAACCAATGGAAACGAGGATGTGTTTCCGAAGTTCCTTCCCTTTGAGAGGAAATACGTGTCTTGTTGGAGCGGTCTCGAGGCACAATGCTCCCCAAGATGCCACTAAGGCCACCATATTCTCCTCACACCCTCATACGATGCAAGGTGCCGTGATTCTACTAAGTGGTGCCCTTGAAGGCGGCGACTGAACCTTTACAAACAAGGTTGGGGCAATCTCCACAACTTAATTGGAGGCTCCCCAAAAGACCACGAAGCTTCACCACAATGGAATATGGCTTCAAGGTGACCTCAACCGTCTAGGGTGCTCAAACACCCAAGAGTAACAAGATCCATGAGGGATCAGTGGGGGGAATCAGATTTCTCTTGGTGGAAGTGTAGATCAAGACCCTCTCAACCAAACCCTAGAATATCAACAAGTTTTGTTGGCTATGGAGAGAGATCGAGATAAAATGGAGCTTGGAGCAACAGTGGAGCTTTGGGGGGAAAGCTGAAGTTCTGAGGGAAGAAGAACCCCATTATATAGTGGGGGAAGAATCTTCCCGTTACCCACCCCCTCAGCACGAGCCAGAGCAGTACTACCGATCAAAAGAGGTAGTACCGCTCAAAGTGAACGGTACTACCGATCAAGCAGAGGGAGGGCGAAACAGAGAGGAGGCAGGGCCTATAGTACCGCCCGGAGCAGTACTAACAAGCAATAGTACCACCTGCGGGCAGTACTACCGGCCAACACTACCGCAAAGTCCGACCAAGAAAGGCGTCACACTTATGAGCAGCGGTGCAGACCAGCGGTACCAGCAGGACCACTACCGCTCTGAGTGGTACTACCGCCGGTCCGGGCGGTACTACTGATGATAAGAGGTAGTACCGCTCCAGGGGCGGTACTATTGCTTGGAACATTCAAGGCAGGGATTTTTGGCACAGAAAAAAGCTTCATCGAAGCGAAAAAGAGGGTGAGAAGAAAGTGTACGTGATGATTCCACCCAGACTTTTCCAAAGCGGATCCCCTCTTAATAGTACGGCTTTTCCTATGACTCAAGTCCACCAACAACGAAAGGTAAGAGAGAAACCGTCTTCGCATCAATACACCGAGGGGCAAGAATTATCTTTGTGCAAACCGAGGAAGTGTCTGATAGGCTTATGCACACGATTAGTCCGCAAATGTATTGTCATCAATCACCAAAACTACTTGGGTAGAAATATGCCCTTACACTAGAGCTATATCGCGTTCTACTTCTAGTACGTCCAAGTGCTCTTGTCAATCTAGCTCGGCCTATTTTCCCTCGTACATGCGCACTCTAGGTGCATCATGGATGATATCGCAGGGGAGGACCGCTCTGCCCCTTTATCATAAAAAATGGCGTATATCCCGTTGATCGGTTCGGGGTGGTGCGCAAGCCCCCACAGAACAGAGTCAAGCTCCTCTACCCAATCGTAATCAAATTCGTTGAGAGATCAGACCAGGTGCAGTTTGAATCCGCTCATAATAAGCGTGTTTGATTGATCAACCTGTCCATTGGTTTGTGGGTGATACAAAGAGGCATAATCGAGCTTCATGCCCAAATTAGCGCACTAGTCCTTCACTTCCTGAGCTGTGCAATTGGATCCATTGTCCGTTATTATACTATGGGCCATGAGATGCACCATAATAGTGAAGCACGCTCGATATAAAATCAATAACCGGTCCAGACTTAGCAGACGTTACTAATTTGGCTTCAATCCACTCAGTGAATCTATCAACCGTAACCAAAACACATTTCTTTTTCTTGGCCCCCCTTTAAGTGGTGCGGCCATTTCCATCCCCCAGACTGCAAAAGGTTAGGTTATCGGTATTGTCCTAAGAGTTGTTGCGGGCATGTGGCTTTGATTTGCAAAAAGGTGACAACCAACACTATTTTGGACGAGTGTGTGAGCGTCTGCGCGAACCGTAGGCCAAAGGAAGCCAGTTCAGAAAGCCTTGCTTAACAGGGCCAAAGCTGCTGCATGATGACCGCCCATGTCTGCATTTATTTCAGCCAAGAGAGGTTTACCCTCTTCTTCGGATATGCACCGCTAGAGGACTCTAGTGGTGCTTTTCTTATATAGCTCCCCCTCATGAACCTTGGAGGCCTTGGATCCCGAATTATTCGACTTGCCTTAGTTTGGTCATCGAGGAGCTCTTGGTAGAGAAGATAGGCGAGAAAAGGCTAAGTCCATGGCGTGATCGATGCCATGACTTCATGAGCTGAAGGTGTTTTTTCAAGTCCTGAGCCGCCAATGATTTGTTCATATCGCTTGATTATAGGAGGGGTGACATGTTCCTTTCCACTTGCTCCAGTGTCATTGTCCTCATCCTGCCATGCCATGGAAAACTTGAAGAGTTGTTCCAAAAAGGTATTTTTAGGGACGAGATCACGTTTGGTGCCCATACGAGTAAGAACATTGGCAACTTGATTGTTGTCTCTAGAGACATGGTGGAATTCAAGGCCTTCAAACTGGGCCGATATTTTGAGGACCGCATTCCTATAAGCCATCATTTTAGGATTTTTGGCATCAAATTCACCATTGATTTCGAGATAGCGAGGTTAGAGTGTCCCCGTACCTCGAGCCGTTGTACGCCCATCGACTTTGTCATCTGTAGTTCATGCAATAGAGCCTCTTATTCGGCCACATTGTTGGAATCAGTGTACATAATCTGTAGTGCATACCAGATGTTGTCGCGAGTGGGGGATGTAGGTATGACACCATCCCCGAGTCCGGCAAGCATCTTGGAGCCGTCGAAGTATGTCATCTGATGGGAATATGTAGTGTACTCTTTTGGGAGTTCGGCCTCCATCCATTCTGCGAGAAAATCAGCCAACACGTGAGATTTAATAGCTCTATGTGGCTTGTACACAATTTCAAAAGGTAGGAGCTCAATAGCCCATTTGGCTATGTGGCCCATGGCGTCCCTGTTGTTGATTATATCATTCATGGGTACTTCGGATGCTACCATGACCAAACACTCTCGGAAGTAGTGTCGGAGCTTGTGAGATGCCATCAAAACTATGTAGGTTATGTTCTGGTAGTGTGGATAACGAGATTTGCATGGGGTAAGTACTTCGGACACATAATATACTGGCTTTTGTATCCGGAGCTTATGGGCTTCTGCCTCTCGTTCGACAATGAGGACTGCGCTGACGACTTGGTTGGTGGTCAAGATGTACAACAACATTGGATCCCCTGTAGCAGGTGCCGGCAGTATGGGATTATTGTCTAACAACATTCAATAACTTTGAGTGCGGGTGTTGCCTCGTTAGTGCACTCAAAGTTTTTTGTTCCTTAGAGCAGTCTGTAGAGCGGTAGTGCCTCTTCGCCAAGGCCGGAGATGAAGCATCTGAAAGCCGCCATGCAGCCTGCCAATTTTTGCACGTGCTTCAATTCTGTTGGGGTCACCAGCTGAGATAGAGCTCAGATTTTAGCTGGATTGGTCTCTATTCCTCTATGATAGACGATGAATCCGAGCAGTTTACCCGCGAGAACTCTTAATACACACTTGTTCGGATTGAGCCTTATGTCGTAATCCCGGAAATTATCGAAGTTTTGTTGAAGGTAGTCCACCACATGGCTCGCGTGCTTGATTTTAATGACCACGTCGTCCACGTATGCATCAACTATTTTGCCGATTTGCTTTTCTATGCATGTCTGAATCATGCGTTGATATGTGGCGCTCGCATTTTTTAATCCGAAAGGCATTGTATTGAAATAGAATGGCCCATAGGCAGTGATGAAGGCGGTTTAAGCTTGGTCGGATTCCTTCATTTTGATATGATGGTATCCGGAGTAGTCATCTAGAAAGCATAGTGAGTCATGTCCAGCGATGGTGTCAATGATTTGATCCATGTGGGTTAAGGGAAAGGGATCTTTAGGGCAGGCTTTATTTAGGTCTTTTAAATCGACACATAACCACCAGGATTTATCCTTCTTTGGTACCATGACCAAATTTGCCAACCACTCGGGGTGTTTGATATCTCGATTGAATCCGGCTTCAAGCATTTTTGCTAGTTCAGTACCCATGGCTTGATGCTTGGGTTCAGAAAATCGACGTAATGTCTCTTTGACTAGTTTAAAGCCTCCAATTATGTTCAAGCTATGATTTGCCAGTCTTCATGGGATTCCTAGCATATCTGAAGGGTATCAGGCGAATATGTCCCAGTTTTCACGCAAGAATGTGTGCAATGCTCCATCGAGCGCAGGACCCAGCTATGATCTGATGGCCGCTGTTTTGTTGGGGCTCGTTGGATGCACCTAAAATTTGACTACTTTGTCTCGTGGTTTGAAGGATGTGGACTTGGGCCTCTTTCTGAGGATTACATCATCCTTATCTACTACTAATCATAGTTTGGTTAATTCCTTGGCCGCAAGAGCTTCAGAAAGTGCCTCAAGGGCGAGTGATGCAGTTTTGTTTTCGTCCCGAAGAGCTCTCTCTGGGTCACTTGTAAGTGTAATAACACCATTGGTCCCTGGCATTTTGAGATTCATGTATCCGTAATGCGGTATGGCCAACAATATAGTGAAGGCCTCTTATCCCAAAATAGATTGATAACCATTGCGAAAGGGTACAATATGGATGGCAAGTTCTTCAGACCTTTAGCTCTCAAGGGTACCGAATACCATGTCGAGGGAAACTTGTCATGTGCATCATGCCTCTCTTTCGGGGATGATCCCTTGAAAGATTGTGTGTCTTTGTTCGACGCAAGATCTGTTGAACTGCATTTTATCCAAAGTATCCTCATAAATAAGGTTTAAGCCACTACCGCCATCCATTAGTACCTTGCACAGCCTAAAGTTGTCTATAATGGGGTTGAGGACCGAAGAGGCAGGTGTTCAGCGGGAGTGAATTATCGACCGGTCTTCCTCGCTGAAAGTTATCGGTGTATTCGTCCATGAGTTTGTTGCTGCCACCTGGAATACATGGTCGAGTTCTCGAAGATCTCTCTTCCTCTGATTCTTTGATTAGAATGTCACATAAATTGTTAAGACCTCGACATTCTTATCCGGCGGTGTTGATGGATGCTTGTTGGACAATGAGACCCCGAGGATAGCTTCTCCACTTTTTTCTATTTGCCTAACGACCCAACAAGCTCGAAGGTTATGGGTTAGGCTAGTATTCTACAATGTGGAGTGTATAGGGCATGGACTGTCCAACAATTTATCAAGGATGGTTCTGGATCCATCGAAGGGTTTATTCTTTTTCTATGAGCACATGTTCGGCCGACACGCCTTAGGGTATTCGCTTCCTCTGACCTCCTCTCGATTGATCTGCATAGATTCATTCCGTTCGCATTTGTTGAGTGTGCCACGTGCTTTCCATAGCGATATACTTGCGTATCAATGTAGACAGCACGACAAAGTTGTTGATTCGACATCGGCAAGCATGTTTAAGATTCCTTCATCATGGCAGTTATGTTAGAAGGTTTCAATAATTTTCTGTCCCCTGTTGTCCGGTATCTAATTTTTGGTCAGGAGGAATCTAGCCCAAAAGTGTTGGACTATTTCCCCTCGCTGTTGCCTTCGCACAATAAGTCCCGTATATTGGGCTTCTTTGAATTTCTTAGAGAGCGTTTAAATTGGGGGATGGGTGGGGAAAATTTTGGCAACCTGGTAGGATGTGAATTATTGGTTTCGATGGTTGTGTCTAGTGCCACCATGGAGTCCAACGCGCTAGGTTCAGGATCCAAATTATCGGCCGGACACGGGCGCACGGAATTGAAGTCACACTTCAAACTGAGCTCGGGGCAGAGGTCCATTTCCAAACTAGGGGGTAATCCAGATTGTCGAGAACTGAAACATAAACCGTTCTAAGCTCTAGCACCTGGGAAGGCGAACCTTCAGCCGAGTCCTCGAGGGTGGCAACCAAGTGCGTTATAGGTGAGACACGAATTTTCCTATCCTTGAGTTTACTCCCAATCTATTCATAGACCAACGGTTGGTCATTTGACATCCCCATGGCCTAAATTCGTCTGAGCAACTCGTTTAATTCCGCGATATCCATAGTGTCCACGTTTTCAAAATAGATGGGGTCAACCTGTAGTGTCTCTGATGCCAGGATATTTAGAGCCGCATCACGATAACGTTCATCCGAAAATGAACCGAGGATGTCGTCTCGCTCGGGCCTTAGGAACGGAGTAAGGGAGGAGGCCCCCTCGAGGGCGAGGTCTACCGCTCCCGATGTCAGGGCGTCAGGAGACGAAAGCTTTGTTCGAATAAGATCCCCCCCGAGAGTCGGTGATGAACTTGATACCTCTTGAGATTGCGTTGGTTTTTTTTCCTTGAAGAGGCAAGGGTGATGCAACACAGTAGCAGTAAGTATTTCCCTCAGTTTTGAGAACCAAGGTATCAATCCAGTAGGAGTATCAAGCCAAGTTTCCACAGTACCTGCGCAAAAGCAGCAAACTTGCACCCAACGTTACAAAGGGGTTGTCAATCCCTTCACGATTGATTGCAAGGTGAGATCTGAAGGTGGAAAGTGCAACAAAGTAAAAGTGTAGGGCTGAAAATATGATGTGAAGTAGACCCAGGGGCCATAGCGTTCACTAGAGGCTTCTCTCAAAATAGCAAATATTACGGTGGGTGAACGAATTACTATCGAGCAATTGATAGAACCGCGCAAAGTCATGACAATATCTAAGGCAATGATCATACATATATGCATCACGTCCGAGACAAGTAGACCGATACTTTCTGCATCTACTACTATTACTCCACACATCGACCGCTATCTAGCATGCATCTAGTGTATTGAGTTCATGACAAACAGAGTAACGCCTTAAGCAAGATGACATGATGTAGACGGACAAATTCATGCAATAGATATAAACTCCATGTTATTACCCTTGATGGCAACAACATGATGCGTGCCTCGCTACCCCTTCTGTCACTGGGTGAGGTCACCGAACGGTATGAACCCAAAACCAAGCACTTCTCCCATTGCAAGAATCATAGTCAAGTTGGCCAAACAAAACCCACAACTCGAATAGAATTACAAGGATATGAAATCATGCATATAAGAGATCAGAAGAAACTCAAATAAGATTCATAGATAATCTTATCATAAATCCACAATTCATCGGATTTTGACAAACACACCGCAAAAGAAGATTACATCGGATAGATCTCCATGAAGATCATGGAGAACTTTGTATTGAAGATCCAAGAGAGAGAAGAAGCCATCTAGCTACTAGCTATGGACCCGAAGGTCTATGGTGAACTACTCACGCATCATCGGAAAGGCAATGGTGTTGATGAAGAAGCCCTCCGTATCCGAATCCCCCCTCCGGCAGGGCACCAGAACGTGCCCCAGATGGGATCTTGCAGAGACAGAAGCTTGCGGCGGCGGAAAAGTATTTTCGTGGATCTCTCTCGTGGTTTTGGATTTTTCGGGGATATATAGGCGAAAGAAGTAGGGCAGACGAGCCACAAGGGGCCCACAAGCCTGCTAGGTGCGGCCCCCTGGCCGCGCCTAGGGGGCTTTTGGCCTCCCCTGGTGGCCTCTGCCTTGGTTCTCACGCCCCCTGCTTATCTTCTGTTCTGGAAAAAATCTTTTCGGAGGTTTTATTCCGTTTGGACTCCGTTTAATATTCTCCTCTGAAAGGGGTCAAAAACACGAAAAAACAGGAACTGGCACTTGGCAGTGAGTTAATAAATTAGTCCCAAAAAAGATATAAAAGGCATACAAAACATCCAAAGTTTGACAAGATAATAGCATGGAACCATCAAATATTATAGATACGTTGGAGACATATCAAGCATCCCCAAGCTTAACTCCTACGCGTCCTCGAGTAGGGAAGTGATAAAGACTGAATTTTTGATGTGGAATGCTACCTAGCACATTTGTCCTTTGTAACTTCTTTCATGTGACATGAATGTTCAGATCCGTAAGATTCAAACAATAGTTTTCTATTGACATGAAAACAATAATACTTCAAGCAAACTAGCAAGGTAATCATGAACTTTTGAAATAACAAGGCCAAAGAAAATTACCCCTACAAAATCATATAGTCTCGCCATGCTCCATCATCCCCACACAACTAATTTAAATCATGGACAACCCCAGTATTGGCCAAGTAATTTTTTCGCACTCTTACTTTCTCAAACCCTTTTCAACTCTCACGCAATACATGAGCGTGAGCCATGGATATAGCACTATAGGTGGAATAGAGTGTGGTGGAGGTTGTGAGACAAAAAGGAGGAGATGGTCAGATCAACTCGGCGTATCAAAGGGCTATGGAGATGCCCATTAATAGATATCAATGTGAAAGAGTAGGGATTACCATGCAATGGATGCTCTTAGAGCTATAAGTATGTGAAAGCTCAAAAGGAGAACTAGTGGGTGTGCATCCAACTTGCTTGCTCACGAAGACCTAGGGCAATTTTGAGGAAGCCCATCATTGGAATATACAAGCCAAGTTATATAATGAAGATACCCACTAGCATATGGTGGTGACAAAACAAGAGACTCTCAATCATGAATAACATGGTGCTATTATGAAGCACAAGAGTGGAAAAGATAGTAGCATTGTCCCTTCTCTCTTTTTCTCTCTCTTTTTTTGTTTGGGCTCTTTGGCTTCTTTCCATATCTCTCTTTTTTTTTCTTTTTTTTGGTGGGCAACTTTTGCCTTTTTTTTATTTCCTCACATGGGACAATGCTCTAATAATGATGATCAACACACTTTAATTTACTCACAGCTCAATGCTTAGAACGATGATGACTCTATAGGAAATGCCTCCGGCAGTGTACCGGGATGTGCAACGATCTAGCTTGGCGTAGGACGTTGAAAACATCTCGCTAGCTATCTTACGATCATGCAACGGCAATATGAACAATACATCAGATAGATCTCCATGAAGATCATGGAGAACTTTGTATTGAAGATCCAAGAGAGAGAAGAAGCCATCTAGCTACTAGCTATGGACCCGAAGGTCTATGGTGAACTACTCATGCATCACCGAAGAGGCAATGGTGTTGATGAAGAAGCCCTCCGTATCCGAATCCCCCCTCCGGTAGGGCACCAGAACGTGCCCCAGATGGGATCTTGCGGAGACAGAAGCTTGCGGCGGCGGAAAAGTATTTTCGTGGATCTCTCTCGTGGTTTTGGATTTTTCGGGGATTTATAGGCGGAAGAAGTAGGGTAGACGAGCCACAGGGGGCTCACAAGCCTGCTAGGCACGGCCCCCCTGGTCGTGCCTAGGGGGCTTGTGGCCTCCCCTGATGGCCTCTGCCTTGGTTCTTATGCCCCCTGCGTATCTTCTGTTCTGGGAAAAATCGTTTCGGAGGTTTTATTCCGTTTGGACTCCGTTTAATATTCTCCTCTGAAAAGGGTCAAAAGCATGGAAAAAACAGGAACTGGCACTTGGCACCGTGTTAATAAGTTAGTCCCAAAAAAGATATAAAAGGCATACAAAACATCCAAAGTTTGACAAGATAATAGCATGGAACCATCAAAAATTATAGATACGTTGGAGACGTATCAGAACTCTAGGTTCCCGAACCTGATCTCCTAATCAGGTGCGATGTTTTTTATCCGGCCCAAGCGGCAAGTTGGATCAGCATGCACCATGACACTAGCAAACACGAAGATGTGTCCAGGAACAAAAACGTCACCATTACACATGTCGTCGCTGATGATTAGGTAGTCCATTGATTCTCCAGTGATCCGATAGTGGAAATCTCAATGAAAGAACCAATGTCGGTGTCAAAACTGGCAAATCTCGTGTAGGGGGTCCCATACTGTGGACCTTGGATCGATGGGTAATAGGAGAAAAGGAGACAATGTTTACCTAGGTTCGGTCCCTCTTGATGGAGGTAAAACCCTACATCCTGCTCTTGTTATATTGATGATGGAGCATCGAATAAAGAGTTGATCTACCTTGAGATCGTATGCTGTGTTATATACCCTATGAATAATGATTAACGTGTCCTACAGAATAAAGCCCCTACTTCATATAGATACCAGGGGTAATAGGGTTACACAATGTTGGTTTCACCAAGGATAAACACATGCCAATTATTATCTTGCCGTGGGGCACACACCAAGTCTTCGGAAGAGTCCGTCTTGGATACAACATCGTCATGTAGTCTCGATTCCAGTGATAATTATTGGACAGCCTAGGAGTCCGACCCATGAAAGTAGATAAGCGGGCCGAGGACCCCTTAGTCCCGGGGTCACTCGGTGATATACACATAATATAAATATAAAATATAATTACAAAATTTAAATGATAGAATTTTTTCTGTGTTTTTAGAATTTGATTTCTGAAGATCCAAGGTCCATTGTTTTCACTAGAGGCTTCTCTCCCTTAGAAAGCATACTGTAGGTAAACAAAAAATTGTTGGGCAATTGATAGAAAAGTGAATGGTCATGCAATATTTATTCATGTCAATGATCACACATATAGGCATCATGTTCGTAAGAAAGTAGACCGACTCTTGCATGCATCTACTACTATTACTCCACTCATCGACCACTATCCAGCATGCATCTAGAGTATTAACTAAAACATAGTAACACTTTAAGCAAGATTACATGATGTGGACAAAGTAAATCCAACTAACATGAATAAATCCCAATGTTTTATCCTTAATGGAAGCAATATAAATATGTGTCATGTCCCTTTTTTTCAGTGGAATGGAGCACCGCAAGATTGAACCCATTACATAACACCACTCCCGCTGAAGATAAATCAATCTAGTTCGACAAACCAAACCGATATCTCAAATAGAAATACAACTCTATAATAATCATGCATATAAGAATTGAGAGATAACTCAAATACTTTTCATGAATAATCTGAACATAAACCCACATTTCATTGGATCCCAACAAACACACCGCAAAAGAGTGATTACATAACATAGATCACCATGGGAATCGTTGTGATATTGGTAATGAAGAACACACACAGAGAGAGATAGTCGTCTAGGTACTAACTATGGATCCGTAGGTCTGTGGTAAACTACTCAAACATCACCATGGGAGCAGCAAGGTTGATGTATGTGACCCCACCTTAATCGTACGCTAATAATACAAACAAATGCATAGGATCTAGATGAGGAACTCACGAGAAGATATCACAACACAACTCTAGACACAAATAAAATAAAACAAGATTTTTATTAGAAGCCATGGGCCTCGAGGGCTCGAATACATAAACTCATGTACATACGAGTCGGTGGAAGCAACATTATCTGAGTATACACATAAACAAACAAGTCTGCCTTAAGAAGGCTAGCACAAACATGAACATGGATCGAAAAGGCAAGGCCTGTTGCCTGGGAACCTCCTAACTACTCCTAGTCGTCACCGGCCTCCACGTAATAGTAGGATCCATCGAGGTAGTGACACATCCATTTTGTATCATGCTTTTATATCGATATTTATTGCATTATAGGCTGTTAATACACATTATGGTACAATACTTATGCCTTTTCTATCTTATTTTACAAGGTTTACATGAAGAGGGAGAATGCCGGCAGCTGTAATTCTTGACCGGAAAAGGAGCAAATCTGAAAGACCTATTCTGCAGAACTCCAAAAGTCCTGGAAACTTACGGAGAATTATTTTGGAATATATAAAAAATATTGGGCGAAAGAAATACATCACGGGACCTACCAGGTGGCCACAAGCCAGGGGGCACGGTCTACCCCCTGGGCGCGCCCTGCAGGCTTGTGGCCCCCCTGGCAGGATGATAACACACAAGTATAAGGGATCGAAACAGTTTTCGAGGGTAGGGTATTCAACCCAAATTTATTGATTCGACACAAGGGGAGCCAAAGAATTTTCTCGAGTATTAGCAGTTGAGTTGTCAATTCAACCACACCTGAAAGACTTAATATCTGCAGCGAAGTATTTAGTAGCAAAGTAGTATGGAAGTAACCGTAACGGTGACAAACGTAACAATAACAGTTTCATAGTGATCGTAACAATAGCAACGGAAAAGTAACTTAGCGAAGACCAATATGTGGAAAGCTCGTAGGCAATGGATCAGTGATGGATAGTTATGTGAGATGGCATTCATCATGCAACATTCATAGGGTGATACAGAACTAGCTCCAATTCATCAATGTAATGTAGGCATGTATTCCATATATAGTCCTACGTGCTGATGGAAAAGAACTTGCATGACATCTGTTGTCCTACCCTCCCGTGGTAGCGGGGTCCTAATGGAAACTAAGAGATATTAAGGCCTCCTTTTAATAGAGAACCGGACCAAAGCATTAGCACTTAGTGAATACATGAACTCCTCAAATTACGGTAATCACCAGAAAGAATCCTAGTTGTTGTCACCCTAGGGGGTGCGGATCATAATTCGTAATAGGTGTCTATAACTTGCAAGATAGGATCAAGAACACACATATATTCATGAAAACATAATAGGTTCAGATCTGAAATCTTGGCACTCGGGCCCTAGTGACAAGCATTAAGCATAGCAAAGCCATAGCAACATCAATCTCACAACATAATGGATACTATGGATCAAACCCTAACAAAACTAACTCAATTACATGATAGATATCATCCAACCCATCACTGTCTACGATGGAATTACTCACGAACGATGGGGAGCATCATGAAATTGGTGATGAAGGCTGGTTGGTGATGACGACACCGTCGATTTCCCCTCCCCGGAGCACAAATCAGACTCCAGATCTGCCCTCCACAGGAAGAACAGGAGGTGGCGGCGGCTCCGTATCATAAAACGCAATGAACTATTCTCTCTGATTTTTTCTTCCTAGATAGGAATATATAGAAGTGGAAACGAGGTCGGTGGAGCCTCAGCGACCCCACAAACCAGGGGGCGCGGCCTAGGGAGGCGCGCTGTGCAGGCTTGTGAACAGGGGTGGCCCCTCTTTGGTAGATTCTTTTGCCAGTATTTTTTATTAATTCGAGAAACATTCTTCGTAAATTTCAGGTCAAGCCGAGAACTTTTATTTCTGCACAAAGTAACACCAAGGCAATTCTGCTGAAAACAACGTTAGTCCGGGTTAGTTCCATTCAAATCATGCAAATTAGAGTCCAAAACAAGGGCAAATGAGTTTGGAAAAGTAGATACGTTGGAGACGTATCAACTCCCCCAAGCTTAAACCTTTGCATGCCCTCAAGCAATTCAGTAGATAAACTGAAAGGGATAAAGAAAAAGTTATACAAACTCTGTTTGATCTTGTTGTTGTAAATATGTCTAACTTATGTTCAGATCTTTAGCTAAGATTATAGACTAATCACATTCACAATAATATTTAGGTCTAATATTTACTTATATCAATGGCACAATCAACTAACGAGCAATAATAATAAGTCTCGGATGACAATATTTTTATCAAAACAATCATAATACAATATGATAAACTCGTATCTCGCAAGCCCTTTCTGAGACCGCAAAACATAAATGCAGAGCACCTCTGAAGAACAAGGACTCACTAGACATTGTAATTCCTGGTAAAAGAGATCCAGTCATACTCATACTTAATATCAATTAATAGCAAATCATACAAATGACGGATGTGCTCTCTAACTGGCACCCTTTTATAAGAAGAGGATGACTCAATAGTAAAGTAAAATAGATAGGCCCTTCGCAGAGGGAAGCATTGATTTACAGAGGTTCCAGAGCTCAAGCTTTTAAAACAGGGATGAATAAAAAATTTGGGTGGTATGCTTTCATTGTCAACATAACAACTAAGAGTTCTCAATATCTTCCATGCTAAATACATTATAGGCGGTTCCCAAACAAAATAGTAAAGTTTTTACTCCCCCTCCACCAATCGATCACACTCCACGGCGGGCCGAATCCACGTGTACCGTCCATACAAACAACAATCCTGGGGGAGTTTTGTTTCATTAAATTTGATTTGACTTTTGAGCATGGAACTGGACATCCCGATTACCAGCCACTTTCTAGTGAATGATAGTGAATCAACACATAGCTTGATAATAACCCACCTAGCATGGAAGATACTGATAGACCCTAGTCACCACATGAGCGATTCGGGCATACAAAACAGAATAATTATTTGAAGCTTTAGAGTATGGCACATGAAAATTTACTTGGGACAGCAGGAGAATACCGCATATAGGTAGGTATGGTGGACTCATATGGAACAACTTTGGGTTTATGGAAATGGATGCACAAGCAGTATTCCCGCTTAGTACAAGTGGAGGCTAGCAAGAGACTGGGAACCAACCAACTATAGAGCGACAATAGTCATAAACATGCTTTGAGATTAACCAACGTTGAGTGCAAGTATGAATATGATATAAATCACCATGAACATGAACATATTAAAGGAAAGTTGGTTTTGTTTCAACTACATGCGTGAACATGCGCCAAGTCAAGCCACTCGAATCATTCGGAGGAGGATACCATTCTATCATACTACATCACAACCATTTTAATATGCATGTTGGCACTCAAGACAAACCATTATTCACTCTTAGCTAATTAAGCATGGTATAAGTAACTATAATCTCTAATTGTTATCGCAAACATGTTCAATCAATAATGAGATGAATCCAGAACGATGAGCTAATCATATTTAGAAAAACAAAATAGGTCGAGTTCATACCACTTTTCTCCATCTCCGTCACTTCATCATATATCGACATTATTACCTTTCACTTGCACGACCGGACGGTGTGAAAAATAATAATAAGAGTCCACGTGCACTGGACTAAGCTCGAATCTGCAAGCAATAACTCAAAGGAGAAGACAAGGTACTATGGACTCTCTAACAGATAAACGATAATGAATATGAGAGCCACTCACCATGTTATCGTGGTCTTCTCCTTATGACCCAAAGAAGAATGAAAAACTATTTACACGGGAGAGCCCGCAACAAGCAAAAGAAGAACGAAAAATCTTTTTGGGTTTTATTTTAACATTACAACTAAACAAACTAGAAGGTAAGCCTAGAACTGATTTTTTTTGAATTTTCTCAAGGTTAATTCTTTTTCGGTGAGAAATACGTACTCCCCCAAGATTAGGATTTTGGCCTAAGTTTGTCTGAGGCCATCGCTGGAAATAATCCTCTCCTAGATACTCCGGAGAATACTCAGGGTTCCATTGGTTTGCGAGCTCCTCCGGCTCCCACTGAAAAACTGGAACCTGATATGGATCGAGAGCTGGTGCAGGCGAAGGTGCTGTGTGTTGCGACATGCCCCAATAATTGTAAATGTTCTCGAGAAAAATAGTGTACCTGCCTGAATGGATAATGAACAAAGAAGAAGCAAGCAAAGTAATAATCTCACAAGTACCCTGACTAAATTCTAAGTTATAAAGCAGCCTCTTATTGTTGCCTATCTTAATAAAATCATGTGCTACCATCCTATCGTAATCTAGATATCTTATAGGAAGTAGCATTTACTCTTCCTCGTCAAGCCTAATAGGTATCTCAAAGTGTTTAGCTAAACGATATGCACAAATACCTCTCAATATAGGGCCCTTCGAACGGTTTAAGTTCAACCGTTGGGCCACTATAGCGCCCAGACTAAAAGTTCTATCAGCAAATAAAGCGTGGCGCAGAATAGTGAGGTTGGGAGCACTGAGGCTTCCACTCTCGCCCCGACCAACTAAACATTTCCCTACAATAATGAATAATAACGTAGAACATGAAAATGTACGTTGGCCACTCTTGCCTTTGACACCCCTCCCTCTTCCCCTACAGTGATTGTAGAAATAAAATCATCCATGTCTCTAGGACGTGGTTCACTCTTCCTTCCCTCAAAAGGTATTTTGCAAACATTGCAAAACTCGTAAAGTGACATTTCCTTAGACATATCATATAAATGAAATTCTACCATGGGAGGATTATTCCTAGGATAAAAGTGAAATTTTTGCACGAAAGTATTAGTAAGTAGGAGATACTGGTCACACTTATCGTTGAGGAAATCGATGATGCCTGCATTTTCTGCTAGATAGTAGAAATCTTTATAAATTCCGGTTGCCCTTAAGAATGCCTCACTTGGCCATTCACATGGTCGAACTTCCGTTGTGCGAGGAATATTGTATCTAGGCTTCTCATTTCCATTTTATTTAGAACCCCGGCTTGAAGAGCCTCTCAACAATCTCCTCATCTTTTCTTTCTCTGAAAAATAAGTCTGAAATTCTTTGTGACTCCACATAAAAATGAACAAAACTCAATCAAAACTTATAGCAACTAAACCCACAAGTTCCTAGAAGCTATACCATGCATCAAAACTACTTGGGACCCTACAAATTTGACATTCAAGATCAAGAACAAGGTCACCACAGCAACAAGATTTTCCAATATATAAAGCACAAGAACATAAACTAATTGGACCATTGGAGGATTCACATACCGGTGAACAATCCCCTAAAATAGTTTTGCAAATGGAGCTTTGAGCAAGGAGATCGAAAATGGCACCAAGATGAGCTAAAACACGGGTTTGAGCAATGGTGGGATTTTTTGTGCAGGAAGAAGGAGTGGATGGGTACTGGAATAAGTGAAGGGGCCCCACATGGTACCCACAAGCCAAGGGGCGCTCCGAGGGGCTGGGCGCATCCTGCAATCTTGTGGCCCACAGGTGCAGCCCCCTGATGTGTTCTTATTACCAAAAATTCTTAAATATTCCAGAAATAATCATACTAAATTTTTAGGGTGTTTTGAGAAATTTTATTTTCAGGTCATTTTTCTATTGCACGGATAAAACGGAAAACAGAGAAATAATAGCATTTTTACTAAATTGAAACTAAGGAACAGAAAATAAAGGTAGGGTACAGAAGGTTGTGCTTTCTAGATTCATCCATCTCATGGCCGTCAAAAAGAATCCATCAATAAGATTGATCAAGTCTTATTGGAAAACTTTTTTGAATGACATGGAACCAGAGAACTTTCGAATAACACTAGGTTACCTCAATGGAGATATGCATGTCCCCAACAATAAGTATATCATATTTCTTCTTGGCAGTAGGGAGAGGGAATTCAAAGTCTCCAATAGTGAACGTTGGAATTTTTCAATGATGTTGATGCTATGAACTTGAGATTGTTTCTTCGGAAAGTGTACCGTATGCTCATTACCATTAACATGAAAAGTGACAATGCATTTGTCGCAGTCAATAACAGCCCATGCTGTATTCAGAAAGGGTCTACCAAGGATGATCGACAAACTGTCGTCTTCGGGGATATCAAGAATAACAAAGTCCGTTAGGATAGTAACATTTGCAACCACCACAGGCACATCCTCACAAATGTCGATGGGTAAAGCAGATGATTTATCACCCATTTGCAGGGAGATTTCAGTAGGTGTCAACTCATTCAAATCAACTCTACGATATAAAGAGAAAGGCATAACACTGACACCAGCTCCGAGGTCACATAAAGCAGTTCTAACATAATTTCCTTTAATAGAGCATGATATTGTAGGTACTCCGGGATCTCCTAGTTTCATTGGTATTCCACCCTTAAAAGTATAATTAGCAAGCATGGTGGAAATATCATCTTCAAGTATCTTTATTTTATTTGTAACAATATCTTTCATGTACTTAGCATAACGAGACATTTTCAGAATATCAGTTAAGCGCATACGTAAAAAGACAGGTCGCAGCATTTCACCAAAGTGCTCAAAATCCTGATCATCCTTCTTCTTGGATGGTTTAAGAGGAAAGGGCATGGGTTTCTGAACCCATGGTTCTCTTTCTCTACCATGCTTCCTAGCAACAAAATCTCTTTTATCATATCTCTTATTCCTAGGTTGTGGGTTATCAAGATCAACACCAGGTTCAATATCCACATCATTGTCATTATTAGGTTGAGCATCGACATGAACATCATCATTAATATTATCACTAGGTTCATGTTCATTACCAGATTGTGTCTCAGCATCACAAATAGAGATATCATTTGGGTTTTCATCTGACTCTTCAACAGGTTCACTAGGAGCATGCAAAGTCCTATCATCATTCTTTTTCTTTTTATTAGAAGGACCAGGTACGTCAGTATTAACTCTCTGAGAATCTTGCTCAACTCTCTTAGGATGGCCCTCAGGATACAAAGGTTCCTGAGTCATTCTACCACCTCTAGTCACAACTCTAATAGAATGATCATTGTTCTTAATAATCATCTCATTGAGCAAATCATTTTGTGCCTTAAGTACCTGTTCTACTTGAGTAGTTACCATGGAAGCATGTTTACTAATAAGCCTAAGGTCATTGACAGTTCTACTCATATAATCACCCAAGAGATCAAGCATGTAAGCATTATGTTTCAATTGTCTACTAACATCAGCATTTAAATTTTCTTGTTTAACAACAAAGTTATAAAATTCATCCAAGCATTGGCTAGCGGACTTATTATAAGGAATATCACCTTCATCCAATCTACAAAGCGAATTTACCTCTACTACGTGTGTCGGGTTATCAAGGCCATGTATTTCTTCAATAGGTGGTAGATTCTTAACATCTTAAGTTTTAATACCTTTTTCTTTCATAGATTTCTTTGCCTCTTGCGTATCTTTAGGACCGAGGAATAGAATACCTCTTTTCTTCTGAGTTGGTTTTGGAGGTGGTTCGGGAATAGTCCAATCATTATCATTGCTCAATATATTATTCAATGGTAGTTCAGCTTGTTCAACAGTTTGTTCCCTGAAAAGACAACCAGCAGAACTATCTAGGTGGTCCCTAGAAGCATCGGTTAGTCCGTTATAAAAGATATCAAGTATTTGATTTTTCTTGAGAGAGTGATGAGGCAAATCATTAAGTAATTGGAGAAGCCTCCCCCAAACTTGTGGGAGACTCTCTTCTTTAATTTGCGCAAAGTTAAATATTTACTGCAAGGCAGCTTGTTTCTTATGGGCAGGAAAATATTTTTCAGAGTAGTAAATCATATCGTGGGGACTATGCACACAACCAGGAGCAAGAGAATTAAACCATATCTTAGCATCATCCTTTAATGAGAACGGAAATAACTTAAGAATAAACTAATAATGAATCTTTTCCTCATGAGTAAATATGGTGGCTATATCATTCAATTTAGTAAGGTGTGCCACAACAGTTTCAGATTCATATCTATGAAATGGATCAGATTCTACAAAAGTAATTAACTAAGGATCGACAGAGGATTCACAATCCTTATCAGTAACACAGATAGGAGAAGTAGCAAACTTGGGATCATATTGCATTCTAGCGTTCAAAGATTTTTCCTTTCACTTGCATAGCAATTTCTTAAGATCATCTCTATCCTTACAAGCAAGGAAGTCCCTAGCTACTTCTCCTTCCATAACATAACCCTCAGGTATATTAGGCAATTCATATCTAGGAGAGCTAGGTCTAGCAAGTGAATCATAGTGTTCAGTTTCATCAGATTCAGCAATATCATCAGTTTCATCATTCACTCTAGCAATTTGTTCATCAAGAAATTCACCAAGTGGCACAGTAGTATCAAGAAAAGTATCATCATAACCATCCTGCATAGCAGAAATAGCATCATCAATTACTCACGACATATTAGATTCAGTAGCAGGTGGTGGTGTCGCAAATTTACTCATAACAGACGGTGAATCAAGTGCAGAGCTAGATGGCAGTTCCTTACCTGCCCTCGTAGTTGAGGGGTAGATCTTGGTTTTAGCGTCTTTCAGATTCTTCATTGTGATCAACAGATATAAATTCCAAGTGACCCAGAGAACAAAGCTATGCTCTCCGGCAATGGCGCTAGAAAAAGGTCTTGATAACCCACAACTATAGGGGATCACAACAGTTTTCGAGGGTAGAGTATTCAACCCAAATTTATTGATTCGACACAAGGGGAGGCAAAGAATATTCTCGAGTATCAGCAGCTGAGTTGTCAATTCAAGCACACCTGAAAGACTTAATATATGCAGCAAAGTATTTAGTAGAAAAGTAGTATGGAAGTAACGGTAACGGTGACAAACGTAACAGTAGCAGTTTTGTAGTGATCGTAACAATAGAAACGGAAAAGTAACTTAGCAAATACCAATATGTGGAAAGCTCGTAGGCAATGGATCAGTGATGCATAATTATGTCAGATGACATTCATCATGCAACAGTCATAACATAGGGTGATACAGAACTAGCTCCAATTCATCAATGTAATGTAGGCATGTATTCGATATATAGTCATACGTGCTTATGGAAAAGAACTTGCAAGACATCTTTTGTCCTACCCTCCTATGGCAGTGGGGTCCTAATGGAAACTAAGGGATATTAAGGCCTCCTTTTAATAGAGAACTGGACCAAAGCATTAGCACTTAGTGAATACATGAACTCCTCAAATTATGGTAATCATCGGAAAGAATCCCAGTTATTGTCACCCTCGGGGATGCGGATCATAACTCGTAATAGGTGTCTATAACTTGCAAGATAGGATCAAGAACACATATATATTCATGAAAACATAATAGGTTCACATATGAAATCATGGCACTCGGGCCCTAGTGATAAGCATTAAGCATAGCAAAGTCATAGCAACCTCAATCTCAGAACATAATGGATACTAGGGATCAAACCCTAACAAAACTAACTCGATTACATGATAGATCTCATCCAACCCATCACCGTCCAGCAAGCCTATGATGGAATTACTCATGAACGATGGAGAGAATCATTAAATTGGTGATGAAGGATGGTTGGTGATGACGACGGTGTCGATTTCCCCTCTCTGGAGCAATAATCAAACGCCAGATCTGCCCCCCCCCCCCGAGGAAGAACAGGAGGTGGCGGCGGCTCCGTATCGTAAAACGCGATGAACTCTTCTCTCTGAATTTTTTTCTCCCCGAATAGGAATATATAGAAGTGGAAACGAGGTCGGTGGACCTCTGGGACCCCACAAGCCAGGGGGCGCGGCCAAGGGGGGCCGCGCCCTGCAGGCTTGTGACTAGGGAGTGGCCCCTCTCCGGTAGAATATTTCGCCATATTTTTTATTAATTCCAGAGACGCTCTCTGTAAATTTTTAGGTCAATCCGAGAAATTTTATTTCTGCACAAAAATAACATCAACGCAATTCTGTTGAAAACATCATCAGTCCGGGTTAGTTCCATTCAAATCATGCAAATTAAAGTCCAAAACAAGGGCAAAAGAGCTTGGAAAAGTAGATACGGTGGAGACATATCACAGGCCTCGGGTTCCCACCTTCTCCTATATGAAGGGTTTTGACCTGGAAAAATCATATCAGAACTTTCGGGGCGAAGAGCCACCGTCTTGAGGCGGAACTTCGGCAGAACAAATCTAGAGCTCCGACGGAGCTATTCTGCCGGGGAAACTTCCCTCCCGGAGGGGGAAATCGAATCCATCGTCATCACCAATGATCCTCTAATCAAGAGGAGGTCAATCTCCATCTACATCTTCATCAGCACCATCTCGTCTCCAAACCCTAGTTCATCCCTTGTATCCGATCTTTGTCTCAAAACCTCAGATTGGTAACTGTGGGTTGCTAGTAGTGTTGATTACTCCTTGTAGTTGATGCTAGTTGGTTTACTTGGTGGAAGATCATATGTCCAGATCCTTAATGATTATTAATACTCCTCTGATTGTGAACATGAACATGTTTTGTGAGTAATTACGTTTGTTCCTGAGGACATGGGATAAGTCTTGCCATAAGTAATCATGTGAATTTGGTATTGGTTCGATATTTTGATGAGATGTATGTTGTCTCTCGTCAAGTGGTGTCATGTGAACGTCGACTACATGACACTTCACCATTATTTGGGCCCAGGGGAAGGCATTGGGAAGTAATAAGTATATGATGGGTTGCTAGAGTGATAGAAGCTTAAACCCTAGTTTATGTGTTGCTTCATGAGGGGCTTATTTGGATCCATATGTTTCATGCTATGGTTAGATTTATCTTAATTCTTCTTTCGTAGTTCCGGATGCTTGCGAGAGAGGTTAATCATAAGTGGGATGTTTTTCCAAGTAAGGGCAGCACCCAAGTACCGATCCACCGACATACCAAATTATCAAAGTAAAGAACGTGAATCATATGAGCATGATCAAAACTAGCTTGACAGAAATTCCCATGTGTCCTCTGGAGCGCTTTGCTTTATATAAGAGTTTGTCCAGGCTTGTCCTTTGCTACAAAAGGATTAGGCCACTTTGCTGCACCATTGTTACATTTGTTACTTGCTACCGGTTACGAATTACCTTATCACAGAACTATCTGTTATCGATAATTTCAGTGCTTGCGGAGAATACCTTACTGAAAACCGCTTGTCATTTCCTTCTGCTCCTCATTGGGTTCGACACTCTTACTTATCGAAAGGACTACGATAGATCCCCTACACTTGTGCGTCATCAAGACTCTTTTTGGGCGCCGTTGCAGGGGAGTGAAGCGCCTTGGGTGAGTGGAACTTGGTAAGGAAAAATTTATATATTGTGCTGAAATTTACTGTCACTTGTCACTATGGAAAATAATCCTTTGAGGGGCTCGTTCGGGGTGTATTCACCCCTATTGGAAGCACAAAGATATGCTCCTCAACTTGCTGCACCTAATGAAAATATTTATTATGAAATTCATTCCGGTATGATAGAAAAACTGCTAGCTAATCCTTATGCAGGAGATGGAACACTACATCCTGATTTGCAACTAATCTATGTGGATGAAGTTTGTGGATTATTTAAGCTTGCAGGTCTTCCCAAGGATGATGTCAAGAATAAGGTCTTTCCTTTATCTTTGAAGGATAGGGCATTGACGTGGTATAGGATATGTGATGATATTGGATCATGGAACTACAACCGATTGAAATTGCAATTTCATCAGAAGTTTTATCCTATGCATCTGGTTCATCATGATCGGAATTATATTTATAAATTTTGGCCTCGTGAAGGAGAAAGAAATGCTAAAGCTTGGGGAGGCTTAAGTCAATGCTATATTCATGCCCCAATCATGAGCTCCCGAGAGAAATTATTATTCGGAACTTTTATGCTCACCTCTCTTGTAATGATCAATCCATGCTCGATACTTCTTGTGTTGGTTCCTTTACGAAGAAAGATATTGAATTTGAATGGGTCTTATTGGAAAGAATTATACACAACTCTGAAGATTGGGAACTCGACGAAGTAAATGAGTCAGGTATAAGCCTTAAGTTTGATTGTGTTAAATCCTTTATAGACACCAATGGTTTTCGTGATTTTAGCACTAAATATGGACTTGACTCTGAGGTAGTAGATTCGTTGTGTGAATCTTTTGCTACTCGTGTTGATCTCCCCAAGGAGAGGTGGTTTGAATATCATCCTCCCATTGAAGTTAAAGTGGTTGAACATATTAAAGTTGAAGAAGAAACTATTATTTATAATGACGATCCTGTTATTCCTACTTCTTATATTGAGAAACCACCCTTTCCTGTTAGAATAAAGGAAGATGCTAAAGCTTCAACTCTGGTTCGTAAGAGTTGTACTACAACACCTATACCTCCTGAACATATTAAAGTTGAACCTAAACTTGCTATGGTTAAAGATCTCTTGGTAGATAATATTGATGGGCATGTCATTCATTTCTGTGATGAAGCTGCTAGAATTGCTAGACCTGATACTAAAGGTAAACATAGACCTATTGTTGGCGTGCCTGTTGTTTCTGTTAAAATAGGATATCATTGTTATCATGGCTTATGTGATGTGTGTGCTAGTGTGAGTGCAATTCCCTTTACCTTATACCAAGAAATTATGAATGATATTGCACCAGCTGAATTATAAGAAATTTATGTTACCATCAAGCTTGCTAGTAGAGATACGATTCCATCAATTGGGATTGTTAGAGATGCTAAACTCTTGTGTGGGAAAATAAAGTATCTTACTTATTTTCTTGTTCTTGGTTCCCCACAAGATGATTTTTGTCCCATTATATTCGGTGGACCCTTCTTGAATAGAGCTAATGCTAAGATTGATTGTGAGAAAGAAACGGTTACTGTAAGTTAGGGGATGTGTCCCACGAGTTCAATTTCTCTAAATTTAGTAGACAACCCCGTGACAAAAAAAATACCTAGTAAAGATGAAATTATTGGTCTCGCTTCTATCGCGGTGCCTCCTACTGATCCCTTAGAACAATATTTGCTAGATCAAGAAAATGATATGCATATGAATGAAAGGAATGAAACAGATAATATTTTCTTTGATTATTAGCCTATTTTAAAACACAACCTGCCTGTTGAAATACTTGGGGATCCTCCTCCACCCAAGGGCGATCCCGTGTTGGAGCTTAAACAATTACCTAATACTCTGAAGTATGCTTATCTTGATGAAAAAGATATATATCATGTTATTATTAGTGTTAACCTTTCAGAGCACGAAGAAAAGATATTATTGAAAACTTTGAGGAAGCATCGTGCCGCTATTGGATATACGTTTGCGATCTTAAGGACATTAGTCCCACTCTATGTCAGCACAAAATCAATATGGATCCTGAAGCTAAACCAGTTGTTGATCACCAACGATGATTAAATCCTAAAATGAAGGAAGTGGTAAGAAATGAAATACTAAAGCCTCTGGAGGCACGTATAATTTATCCTATTGCTTATAGTACATGTGTTAGTCCCGTTCATTGTGTCCCTAAAAAGGGAGGTATTACCGTTGTTCCTAATGATAAAAATGAATTGACCCCGCAAAGAATTGTTACAGGATATATAATGGTAATTAATTTTAGGAAATTAAATAAGGCTACTAGGAAAGATAATTATCCGCTACCTTTTATTGATCAAATTCTAGAAAGACTATCCAAATATACACATTTTTGCGTTCTAGACGGTTATTCTGGTTTCTCTCAAATACCTGTGTCAAAAGAGGATCAAGATAAGACCACTTTTACTTGCCCTTTCGGTACCTTTGCTTATAGACATATGCATTTTGGTTTATGCAATGCACCCGATACCTTTCAAAGATGTATGATGGCTATATTCTCTGACTTTTGTGAAAAGATTGTTGAGGTTTTCATGGATGATTTTTCCGTTTATGGAACTTCTTTTGATGATTGCTTGAGCAACCTTGATCGAGATTTGCAGAGATGTGAAGAAACTAATCTTGTCTTGCATTGGGAGAAGTGCCACTTTATGGTTAATGAAGGCATTGTATTGGGACAAAAAATCTTCGAAAGAGGTATTGAAGTTGATAAAGCTAAAGTTGATGCTCTTGAAAAAATGTCGTGCTCAACAGATATCAAAGGTATAATAAGTTTCCTTGGTCATGCTGGTTTCTATAGGAGGTTAATTAAAGACTTCTCTAAGATTTCTAAGCCTCTCACTAATCTTTTGAAAAAGGATGTTCCATTTGTTTTTAGTATGATTGTGTAGAAGCATTTGAAATTCTTAAGAGAGCCTGGATCACTGCACCTGTTGTTCAACAACCTGATTGGAACCTACCCTTTGAAATTATGTGTGATGCCAGTGATTATGCCGTTGATGTTGTTCTAGGGAAAAGAGTTGATAAGAAATTAAATGACATCCAGTACGCTAGTAAAACTCTAGACAATGCTCAATGAAACTACGCTACCACTGAAAAGAAATTTTTAGCAGTTGTGTTTGCTTGTGATAAGTTTAGACCTTATATTGTTGATTCCAAAGTAACTGTTCACACTGATCACGCTGCTATTAAATACCTTATGGAAAAGAAAGATGCTAAACCTAGACTTATTAGATGGGTTCTTCTGCTACAAGAATTTGATCTGCATATTATTGATAGAAAGGGCGGCGACAATCCCATAGCAAATAACTTGTCTAGACTAAAGAATGTTCTAGATGACCCACTACTTATTGATGATAGCTTCCTTGATGAACAATTAGTTGTCATAAGTGCTTCACGCAGTGCTCCTTGGTATGCTAATTATGCTAACTACATTGTTGTTAAATTTGTAACGCCTAGCTTCACATACCAACAAAAGGAAAAGTTCTTCTACGATTTAAGACCTTAATTTTGGGATGATCCACACCTTTATAAAGGAGTAGATGGTATTATTAGACGTTGTGTACCTGAGCATGAACTGGGACAGATACTAGACAAGTGTCACTCCGAGGCCTACGGAGGACATCACGCTGGAGATAGAACTGCACACAAGGTATTACAATCTGGTTTTTATTGGCCTACTGTCTTCAAGGATGCTCGTAAGTTTTTCTTGTCTTGTGATGAATGGCAAAGAGTTGGTAATATTAGTAGATGTGAGGAAATGCCTATGAATTACTCTCTTATTATAGAACCATTTGATGTCTCGGGTTTTGATTATATGGGACCTTTTCCAAAGTCCAACGGGTATACTCATATTCTATTTGGTGTTGATTATGTTACTAAGTGGGTATAAGCTAGTCCAACTAGTAATGCCGATCACAACACTTCTATTAAAATAATGAAAGAAGTTATTTTCCCTAGATTTGGAGTCCCTAGATATTTAATGACTGATGGTCGTTCACACTATATTCATGGTGCTTTCCATAAATTGCTTGCTAGGTATGATGTTAATCGTAGAATTGCATCTCCTTATCATCCTCAGTCTAGTGGTCAAGTACAATTGAGCAATAGAGAAATTAAATTGATCTTGCAAAAGACAGTTAATAGATCTAGAAAGAATTGGTCTCAGAAACTTCACGACGCATTATAGGCTTATAGAACCGCCTACAAAAACCCTATGGGTATGACTCCGTATAAAATGGTTTATGGTAAAGCATTTCATTTACCTCTAGAGCTAGAACATAAAGCTTATTGGGCAATTAAAGAGTTTAACTATGATTTCAAACTTGCTGGTGAGAAGAGGTTATTTCACATTAGCTGACTTGATGAATGGAGAGCCCAGGCCTATGAGAATGCTAAGTTGTTTAAAGAAAAAGGTTAAGAGATGGCATGATAGAAGGATACAAAAGCGTGAATTCAATGTAGGTGATCATGTCGTGCTATACAACTATCGTTTAAGATTTTTTGCAGGAAAACTTCTCTCTAAGTGGGAAGGGCCTTACATTATCAAGGAAGTATATCGTTCCGGTGCCATAAAGATCAACAACAGCGAAGGCACAAATTCGAAGTTGGTAAATGGGCAAATGATAAAACATTATATCTCAGGTACTCCCATAAATGTTCAAATCAATATTATAAATACCATAACTCTGGAGGAGTACATTCGGGAGACCTATCAGAATGTTTCAGACTCCGAAAAGTAATATGTATGGGTTATGTTAAGCAAACCGACTCTAAAACTTTTCCAATGGCAATTATTACCAGTTTTAGAATATTTATAAAATTAGGAAAATTCAAAGCAATCCAAAGATTTCACGAGGAGGCAACAAGCGAGGGGGCGCGGCCTACCCCCTGGGCGCGCCCTGTAGGCTTGTGGCCACCCCGTGTACCCTCCGGAATCCTTTCTCTTGTGGTGTACTCTTTCGGATCGGCAAAAATTCATTTTATAATCTCCCGAAGGTTTTGTCCATCGTATCACGACAATATCTCCTGTTTTCATTTTGAGATGTTTCTGCAGCAGATTTAGATCAACATGATGTCTTCAAGTGCTTTGAAGGACAAATTCTTCGAGAGGGTTATCAACCCTTACCTTGTGGAGGTGCTGCAACACCCTCAAACCATTGAGATACATGAGGGGGTGCTGCACATCCCTGATGTTGAGGGGCCGAAGAAGACCGGAAGCATGGAGACAAGGCTCGAAGCAATGGAGCAACAAGTCTTCAAGTGCTAAGGGATGGTGGAACGAGGACTCAATGCCAAACACATGATGATCGTGGAGTTTACCCGTAAGCACAAGCTAGACGCCAAGGACATCTGGGATCACGTCTTCAAGCTTTACGAGAAAATAGAGCATCTCCAAGCCAAAATCTATGACCCGCAAAATCAAAACTATGAGTATGAATATAGATTTAAGAGAATTAGTTTGGCTGCAGATTTGAGGATCCCGAAGACTCGTTCGTATTTTTACAATGGTGAGCCCATGCCTTGGAAGACGGACGACAAGCTTCCAACCTCACCAACAACTCCAACATCACCATCTCCGAAGAAAGACAACTAAACACATGGGTATAGGGCACTCCCCTTGGCTTGTGCCAAGCTTGGGGGAGTTTCCCCGGTATCGTATCACCATCACATCTTTTACTTTCTTTGTTTCTCTCTGTTCGATCTTTTTGGTAATACCTTGATCTAGTAGAATAAAGTTTTAGTGTAATATAGTTTTGAGTCTCGCTTTATGTCCCCCCTATGTAAGCAAGTCTGGGAGTTATATAATAAAGAGTAGTTTTGAGTTGAGGGCTTGCTTGCTTGCTATGATCTTAAGAAATAGAAATATAAAGAAATATAGAATAAAAGCAAAGAGTATATATAATGATGTTATGGGGAGTGATGACTTCACATATAAAAAGTATGTCGATTGAAATTTGTTGTCAATTGACAAACAAAGCTATTGGTCATTGTTGCAATTAAAAGGAAGTAATAAAGAAAGAGAGGTTTACATATAAATATATTATCTTAGACATATTTTGTGATTGTGAGCACTCATTAAAATATTATATGTTAAGAAGTTGATGTTGGACAAGGAAGACAACATAATGAGTTATGTTTGATTATTTCCGAATAGAAGTTAAATGGTTGTAGATCCTTCAACATGTGTCGCTTGTTTCAACCCACATAAGCCAAAAACTTTCGCACCAAGTAGAGATACTACTTGTGCATCCAAACACCTTTAACCCAGTTTTGCCTTGAGAGTCCACCACACCTACCTATGGACTGAGTAAGATCCCTCTAGTAAATTGTCATCGGTGCAAGCAATAAAAATTGCTCTTTAAATGTGTGTGATCTATTAGTGTGAGGAAAATAAACTTTATACGAACTTGTGATATAGAAGAAATAAAAGCAATAGACTGCATAATAAAGTTCTTTATCACAAGGGGCAATATAAAGTGACGTTCTTTTGTATTAAGGGATTGCGCATCCAACTAGAAAAGCGCATGACCACCTCGACTTCCCTCTGCGAAGGGCCTATCTGTTACCTTTACTTTCTAGTATTTACCTTTATGCAAGAGTCGTGGTGATCTTAACCATTTCCTTTATTTCACCTTTATCTTTTGGCAAGCTTCATGTGTTGGGGAATGATCTAGACAAATATATCCACTCGGATGTGGGTGATCATGAGTTATTATTGTTGACATTACCCTTGAGGTAAATAGTTGGGAGGCAAAACTATAATCCCCTATCTTTCTCTTTGTCCGATTGAAGGTTTGACCTCATAGGTACCGCGTGAGTGTTAGTAATTATGAAGGACCATAAGATAATTGAGTATGTGGATTTGCTTTACAACCTCTTATATTGACTCTTTCCTACGTTGCGATAAATTGGAATTGCTTCAATGACTGAGATCATAGTTTGTTAGTTCTCAATAGAGTTGTTGATCCATATTTTACCTTGTGAATGAATTGTTACTTTAGCATAAGAAATTCTATGTCAATATGTGTTGTTGTTCTAAAGATGACCATGATGCCTTCATGTTTGTATTTTATTTTTATCGACACCTCTATCTCTAAACATGTGGGCATATTTATCGATCTTGGTTTTCGCTTGAGGACAAGCGAGATCTAAGCTTGGGGGAGTTGATACGTCCATTTTGCATCATGCTTTTATATCGATATTTGTTGCATTATGGGTTGTTAATACACATTATCGTACAATACTTACGGCTTTTCTCTCTTATTTTATAAGGTTTGCATGAAGAGGGAGTACGTGAGCAGGTGGAATTCTGGACCGGAAAAGGAGAAAATCTGAGAGACCTATTTTGCACAACTCCAAAAGTATTGAAAACTTACGGAGAATTATTTTGGAATATATAAAAAATATTGGGAGAAAGAAATACATCAGGGGACCCTCCGGGTGGCCACAAGCTAGGGGCGCGGCCTACCCCGTGGGCGCACCTTGCAGGCTTGTGGGCCCCCTGGCAGCCTCCGGTGCCCATATTTTGCTATATGGAGGGTTTTGACCAGGAAAAAAAATCATATCAGAACTTTCGGGGCGAAGAGCCACCGTCTCGAGGCGGAACTTTGGCAGAACCAATCTAGAGCTCCGGCGGAGCTATTCTGCCAGGGAAACTTCCCTCCGAGAGAGGGAAATCGAAGCCATCATCATCACCAACGATCCTCTCATCGAGATGGAGTCAATCTCCATCAACATCTTCATCAGCACCATCTCCTCTCCAAACCTAGTTCATCTCTTGTATCCGATCTTTGTCTCAAAACCTTAGATTGGTACCTATGGGTTGCTAGTAGTGTTGATTACTCCTTGTAGTTGATGCTAGTTGATTTACTTGGTGGAAGATCATATGTTCAGATCCTTAATGAGTATTAATACTCCTCTGATTATGAACATGAATATGCTTTGTGAGTAATTACGTGTGTTCCTGAGGACATGTGATAAGTCTTGCTATAAGAACTCATGTGAATTTGGTATTCGTTCGATATTTTGATGAGATGTATGTTGTCTCTCCTCTAGTGGTGTCATGTGAACATCGACTACATGATACTTCACCATTATTTGGTCCTAGGGGAAGGCATTGGGAAGTAATAAGTAGATGATGGGTTGCTAGAGTGACATAAGCTTAAACCCTAGTTTATGTGTTGCTTCGTAAGGGGCTAATTTGGATCCATATGTTTCATGCTATGGTTAGATTTATCTTAATTCTTCTTTCGTAGTTGTGGATGCTTGCGAGAGAGGTTAATCATAAGTGGGATGTTTGTCCAAGTAAGGGCAGCACCCAAGCACCGGTCCACCCACATACCAAATTATCAAAGTAACGAACGTGAATCATATGAGCATGATGAAAACTAGGTTGACAGAAATTCGCATGTGTCCTCGGGAGCGCTTTGCTTTATATAAGAGTTTTTCTAGGATTGTCCTTTGCTACAAACGGATTGGGCCGGTTTGCTGCACCATTGTTATATTTGTTACTTGCTACCCGTCACGAATTACCTTATCACAAAACTATCTCTTACCAATAATTTCAGTGCTTGTAGAGAATACCTTACTGAAAACCGCTTGTCATTTCCTTGTGCTCCTCGTTGTGTTCGACAATCTTACTTATCGAAAGGACTACAATAGATCCCCTACACTTATGGCTCATCAGGTAGTAGTAGTCGTCAACGGGATCAGTTGTCTCCTAGGCTCCGTCATCTCATCACAGCAATCGTATCGAAGGGGAAAAGGGAAGCAAAGCAACGGTGAGTACTCATCCAAAGTAATCGCAAGACTTACATCAGAACTATGCTAAGTATGCATCATTATCAAAGGAATGGGGTTATATCTTTGAACTAAACTGCAGAAATCCCAGAAGAAATGGGAAAGACCTAGTCCTATCGAAGACTAGCATCTTCAGCGTCTTGCAGCATTAAAAGAGTTTAGACTAGTATTACATATACAAGCATGTAGTATCAAGGCCTAGTGATCCTTTCTTGACTCCCTGTGAGAAATCGATCTCGGAGCCATCCTTTCATTTTAAGTGTCACAAGTATCCAGTTCTAGTTCTAGTGGATCAGGATACTCCCTGAGAGTGTGTTACCATGGACACGGATATTCGAATAGATATACCGCCCTATAGCGATGCACCAACTTAGCCAACACGCTCGATTAACTCCGGTCGGACACACTTTCCTAGGTCATGCACGACCTCGGTTTATCAAGATGCCGTAGTCCAACCTAGGCTCAACAGAGAGGCCAGCGCGCCGATCTAAGTCCTATGTACATAGGGGTCTTGGGCCCACCACCCTTGCACTCCAACGCACTACAAGGACGGTTGGGATCAGTCCTAGAAACCTCTTAATCCAAAGCACGTACCTACATGGACCCCACGAGTGTGTGCTGCTCATTGTGGCATCTGAAGAGATTTCGGGAGAATGTATGACGAAGAGTGCCCATAATTATTCCCGCGTGGTGGTTAGTCCGATGAAGGCCAGAGGCCTACTGAGATCACATATCCAAACCTGTTAGTGTCTTGGGAGCTCACGAAAATAATCAGTGATCCTGTCACCCGGTCTTGAGGTCCTTTGGCAAGGCTCGGGACCATCCCTCTCCTAGGGCGGTCTGCCTGCCTGGCCGAGCCTTGTAATTCTCTCGCGGGTATCATCCTAGTCAACCCGACTACACATCACTCGCGGTTACCACTCAGGCCGACCCGTCTTCACTATGATATGGGGGGTAAAGTCAAAGTAACCGTGTGTTCATAACATCAAGGGGAATCCAAGGAATCACCCTTGATGGAAGCCAATCAATGTAACCGTCAAGGTGACTGGGGAGGAATCACCCTTGAGGGTTCACTCTTGAGGTGTTGCACGAAAGAGTCGTTGTTGGGAGTGGTGAAGGAGGAATCATCCTCTGTAATCCATGTTTGACTAACTACGCTACAGAGTTAACATCGGGAATGCTTTACAAGGTGTCACACTTGGCATTCGACAGTAAATCGGTAGAATAGTACAACTAAGGGGTATGATTTGATGCATCGGGCTGAGGACGTCGATCACGTTAATCGAGTCATCAATGCTGAAGAGGGGGTTACCGGGGGAAAGTGAGGGGGTCACTGATGGTTCACTAACCAACATGTACTTAGCATATAGGGTGAGTGGGTAGGTACACTACTGGAGGATGCTGCTAACGCAACACTACAATCATAGACCCTTCGACGAAATTGTCTGCAATGCATGAACCACAAACGGTGATGTAAGAAACCCATCCAAAAATATGCAAAACATTTGCGATGGCGGAGACATCAAACATGATTGAGATTAGAGTTGTGTGTGCGATGCATGGCATACGGTTCACTCCAATGAACTGTTAGTGATGAGGCAGAACAACAGAAATGGGTAGCGAGATGAAGGTATGGGCGATATACGACATATAATTCACTCGCATGAATTGTTTGTGATTAGGAAACGCAACAGAAACGGACAACCAAATCAAAGGTGTGTGCAATATATGGCATATAGTTCACTGAGATAAACTATTTGTGTTGAGACAACAAAACATAAACGGTTCAAATTAACAAGATGTACTAATAAGGAAATGATTGCACAACCAAATTAAATATCCAATTACATAGGTGGCTAGTACACACATTATATTTCCACACACCAAAATAAACTATTACATGCATAATTAACTAGGATAAAAGATCATCTGATCATCATCTACTTATTCTTGTGACACTTGCCGCCACTGTTCTACTAGGATAAATGGAACTGTATTCGTTACTATGAATAGTGTGCTCTGTTGGGAACACAACTATATATATGGATCATAGCCTTGGGCGAGCAGTGTGCCCGCACGTGTCATGCTAGCTCGATGTTCCTTCAATGCTAAGGCGCATGCGTCGTGCTAGATCGATGTTCCTTTCATGCTAAGTTTCCATTACTTGATGGTGTTTTATGAACACGTCACCGTTTCCCGCCATTTCATCACTGGTTTCCCGCCGCCACCCAGCGATATTGTGCATAAACTTAGGCGGCGCACGATGCACCAAGGCAACAAAGGCAGGCTGTAGCACATCCATCTTTGCATGCCAACCCATGGAAGCGCCACCTCTACATCAACCTCCTCAACGAGGAAAACAAGAAGGCGCCATGGCCCATTGAGGCCGAGGCACTCCCCGACAACGCGATAGTCGACATCGTGTTGTGCTTTATCGCTAGGGTTGAGCACACCCTTCATGCACGACGCTCCAGTGCCGTGGATCAAGGTAGGCATGTCAGCGCCGAGAGGCTGCAGCTTGCCGCACAACATGATCGATGGTACACCATAGATCAAGCTACACGCGTCCGCGTCGATAGGCTGTGGCTCGCCGCATAGAGAGTGTTGGGGAACATTGCATGGGAAACAAAAAATTTCCTACGCACACGAAGACCTATCATGGTGATTGACTCCGTAATAGCACACCTTCCCTTGCAACGGCACCAGAAGAATGCTGCTAGCACTCTCCAGCAATCGAAACTAGAAGAATGTTGTTGACGGCCCACCAGCGCGTGGGATCGTAGCAGTTTTCGAGGGTAGAGTATTCGACCCAAATTTGTTGGTACGCCAGGCAGGAGGTGAGACAATACTCTCGAGGATTAGCAGCTGAATTTGTCAGATTCAACCACACCTGAAAGATTAGTATCTGCAAGCAAAGTAGTAACAACAAATAGTGTGATAACAACGGTGTCAGAAACGATCTGTTGACACGGCAGACTATTTCCAACGATTGTATCAATGGCGCCAAGTTGCCTCGTGGACAGAAATTGTCAGTTCCCGTCAACGACCAGGGATCAAGATTGTAGCAGGTAGCAGCAGTGTAACGAGTAATAGCAGTGGCAAGGAACAACAGTAGTGACAGTAGTAGCAAGTAGCAACAGCAGCAAGTGACAGTAGTTGCAACAGTAGCAGCAGAGCAAGACAAGTAACAGCAGTAGAGCAAGACAAGTAACAGCAGCAGTAGGATAAGCTCGTACGCAATGGGTCGGTGATTTGTTTGGATGATATTCATCATGCAACAGTTATAACACGGAGATATATGTGGCTAGCTCCCGTTCGTCAATGTGATGTAGGCATGCATTCCGTGTGTCGTCATACGTGCTTAGGGAAAATAAATTGCATGACATCTATTGTCCATCACTCCCGTGGCAGCGGGGTCCAAAAGGAAACTACGGGATATTAAGGTTCTATTTTTAATTAAGAACCGGACCAACGCATTAGCACTTGGTCAACACATGAACTCCTCAAACTATGGTCATCACCGGGAGTGGTTCCGGTTATTGTCACTCCTTGGTTGCCGGATCATAACACATAGTAGGTAACTACAACTTGCAAGATCAGATCTAAAACACACATATATTGGTGACAACATAATAATTTCAGATCTGAAATCATGGCACTCGGGCCCTAGTGACAAGCATTAAGCATGGCAAAGTAGTAGCAACATCAATCTCAGAACATAGTGGATACTAGGGATCAATCCCCATCAAAACTAACTTGATTACATGATAGATCTCATCCTACTCATCACCGTCCAGCGAGCCTACGAATAGTTACTCACGAACGACGAAGAGTTTCATGGAATTGGAGAGGGAAGAAGGTTGATGATGATGATGGCGATGATTTCCCTTCTCCGGAGCCCAAAACGGACTCCAGATCTGCCCTCCAGATGAAGAAAAGGTTGTGCCTGCACCCCCGTATCGCAAACGCGATGAAATCTTCTATTTTTATTTTTTCTGGGACGAAAGTGAACTTATAGACGTGAGATTGGGGGCGGCAGAGCTGTGTGGGCCCCACAAGCTTGCCCACCGCCACCAGGGGGGTGGCGGAGGCAGGGCTTGTGGCCCACTGGCCCACCCCCTCAGGTGGAACTTGGCACACGTATTTTTCATATTTTCCAAAAATGCTCCCCATAAATTTTCAGGACGTTTGGAGAACTTTGATTTCTGCACAAAAATAACACCAAGGCAATTCTGCTGAAAACAACGTCAGTCCAGGTTAGTTCCATTCAAATCATGCAAATTAGAGTCCAAAACAAGGGCAAAAGAGTTTGGAAAAGTAGATACGATGGAGACGTATCAACTCCCCCAAGCTTAAAACCTTGCTTGTCCTCAAGCAACTCAGTTGACAAACTGAGAGAGAAAGAAAAACTTTGACAAACTCTGTTTGATCTTGTTGTTGCAATTATGTCTAACTCATAACCATAATTTCAGCAAGATCACAAGTTAACCACATTAGCAAATGACACAAAGGTCTCACGGTAAACTAATATCAATGGCATAATCAGCTAACGAGCAAATAATAATGAGTTTCAAATAACAACACATCAATCAAAACAAGCATGAAGCAATACGAATATGCGGTATCTCTCTAGTTCTTTCTGAGACCGCAAAACATAAATGCAGAGCACTTTCAAAGATCAAGGGCTGATTAAACATTGTAATGTTGGGGAACGTCGCATGGGAAACACAAATTTTCCTACGCGCACGAAGACCTATCATGGTGATGTCCATCTACGAGAGGGGATTTCCGATCTACGTACCCTTGTTGATCGCACAGCAGAAGCGTTAGTGAACACGGTTGATGTAGTGGAACGTCCTCACGTCCCTCAATGCGCCCCGCGAACCGTCCCACGAACCGTCCCGCGATCCGTCCCACGATCTAGTGCCGAACGGACGACACCTCCGCGTTCAGCACACATACAGCTCGACGGTGATCTCGGCCTTCTTGATCCAACAAGAGAGACGGACAGGTAGATGAGTTCTCCGATAGCGTGACGGCGCTCCGGAGGTTGGTGATGATCTAATCTCGGCAGGGCTCCGCCCGAGCTCCGCAGAGACGCAGAGGTATGTGGTCGGGCTGCCTTGAAAAAGTTGTCTCAAATCAGCCCTAATTGCTCCATATATATAGGAGGAGGGAGGGGAGGCTTGCCTTGAGGCTCAAGGAGCCCCAAGGGCTGCGCCACCAAGGGGAGGAGGAGTCCTCCTCCAATCCTAGTCCAACTAGGATTGGAAGGTGGAGTCCTTCTCTCCTTTCCCACCTCCTTTTTTTCTTTTCTCTTTGATTTTCTATCTATGGCGCATAGGGCCTTCTTGGGCTGTCCCACCAGCCCACCAAGGGATGGTGCGCCACCCCCAAGGCCTATGGGCTTCCCCGGGGTGGGTTGCCCCCCCCTCGGTGAACACCCGGAACCCATTCGTCATTCCCGGTACATTCCCGGTAACTCCGAAAACCTTCCGGTAATCAAATGAGGTCATCCTATATATCAATCTTCGTTTCTGGACCATTCCGGAAACCCTCGTGACGTCAGGATCTCATCCGGGACTCCGAACAATATTCGGTAACCAACCATACAACTCAAATACGCATAAAACAACGTCGAACCTTAAGTGTGCAGACCCTGCGGGTTCAAGAACTATGTAGACATGACCCGAGTGACTCCTCGGTCAATATCCAATAGCGGGACCTGGATGCCCATATTGGATCCCACATATTCTACGAAGATCTTATCGTTTTAACCTCAGTGCCAAGGATTCATATAATCCCGTATGTCATTCCCTTTGTCCTTCGGTATGTTACTTTCCCGAGATTCGATCGTCAGTATCCGCATACCTATTTCAATCTCGTTTACCGGCAAGTCTCTTTACTCGTTCCATAATACAATATCCTGCAACTTACACTAAGTTGCATTGCTTGCAAGGCTTGTGTTGATGTTGTATTACCGAGTGGGCCCCAGGATACCTCTCCGTCACACGGAGTGACAAATCCTAGTCTCGATCCATACTAACTCAACGAACACCTTCGGAGATACCTGTAGAGCATGTTTATAGTCACCCAGTTACGTTGCGACGTTTGATACACACAAAGCATTCCTCCGGTGTCAGTGAGTTATATGATCTCATGGTCATAGGAACAAATACTTGACACGTAGAAAACAATAGCAACAAAATGACACGATCAACATGCTATGTCTATTAGTTTGGGTCTAGTCCATCACATGATTCTCCTAATGATGTGATCCCGTTATCAAGTGACAACACTTGCCTATGGTCAGGAAACCTTGACCATCTTTGATCAACGACCTAGTCAACTAGAGGCTTACTAGGGACAATGTTTTGTTTATGTATCCACACATGCACTGTGTTTCCAATCAATACAATTATAGCATGGATAATAAACGATTATCATGAACTAAGAAATATAATAATAACTAATTTATTATTGCCTCTAGGGCATATTTCCAACATGTAATTCATAGCAACGAAGATCCAGTCATAGTCATACTCAATATCAATCAAAAGCAAAGCATAAAAATGACAAAGGTGCTCTCTAATTGGTGTTTATAAAAGAGGAGGATGACTCAACAAGAAAATAAATAGACAGGCCCTTCGCAGAGGGAAGCATTGATTTGCAGAGGTGCCAGAGCTCAAGCTTTGAAAACAGAGATAATAATTTTGGGTGGCATGCTTTCATTGTCAACGCAATGACCAAGAGTTCTCAATATGTTCCATGCTACTCATGCTATAGGCAGTTCCCAAACAGAAAAGTAAAGTTTTAACTCCCCCACCACCAATCAATCACACTCCACGGCTAGCCGAATCCTCGGGTACCGTCCCTACTAACATCAATCGGGGGGGGGGGGGTTCTTGTTTTACAGTTATGTTTTTGATTTAAGCGTGGAATTGAGCATTCCAATTACCGGCACCTTTCTCGTGAATGACAGTGAATAAACACATGTCGAGAATAACACTCTAGCATGGAAGATACCAATAGCCCCCTGTCACCACATGAGCGGTTCGGGCATGCAAAACAGATTATTTCTTGAAGGTTTAGAGAGTGGCACATGCAAATTTACTTGGAACGGCAGGTATATACCGCAAATAGGTAGGTATGGTGGACTCTGATGGAAAAACTTTTGGGTTTATGGAAGTGGATGCACAAGCAGTATTCCGCTTAGTACAAGTGAAGGCTAGCAAAATATTGGGAAGCGACCAACTAGAGGGCGACAACAGTCATCAAGATGCAATGAGTTTGACTAACATTGAATGCAAGCATGAACAGGATATAAATCACCATGAACACAAACATCATGGAGGCTATGTTGATTTTGTTTCAACTACATGCATGAACATGCGCCAAGTCAAGCCACTTGAAACATTCAAAGGAGAATACCATCCTATCATACTACATCATAGTCATTTCAAAATCTATGTTGGCATTCAAGACAAACCATTACAAACTCTCAGCTAATTAAGCATGGCATCAGAAACTATGATCTCTAAGTTGTGATTGCAAACATGGTTCTCTCACAACAAAGCTAAATCTTGGTCGACAAGCTAGTCATATTTACAAAAACAAAATAGATAGAGTTCATACCAGCTTTTCAGTCTCACTCACTTCATCATATATCATCATTATTGCCTTTCACTTGCATGATCGAACGATGTGAACAATAATAAGAGTGCTCGTGCATTGGACTAAGCTGAATCTGCAGGCAAACACAAAGGAGAAGACAAAGTAATATGGATCTTTGAAAGCTAAACAGGTATGCATGCAAGAACCACTAAACATTGAATCCAATATCTTCTACCTTGACCCAAAGAAAAAGAAAACTATTTACACCGGAAAGTTCCCAACAAGCAAAAGAAGAAAGAAATATTTTTTTGGGTTTTCTCCAAAGGACACAAAACAAGAAAACAAAAATAAACTAGCATGCATAATACAGTGGCAAAGTGTGAACACCGGCTAACAAAGTGAAAGCATAAGCATGAATGTAAAGTCGGTGAGAACACATACTCCCCCAAGCTTAGGATTTTGGCCTAGCTTGGTCTACTCCCATGGTGGGAAATCACCAGATCTAGGATACTCCGGAGCAGACTGTGGATGCCACTGCTGAGTGAGCTCCTCTGGCTCCCACTGATAAACTGGCGTCTGGTACTCGACTGGCGGCTCGGGCACGGGCGCGTGTGGTTGGGCCAAGCCCCAATATGCATAGATGTCCGAGGGAATAATAGTGTACCTGCCTGCATGAAGATCGAACAAAGAAGGAGCGGGAAAAGTAATAGTCTCTCGATTACCCTGACTAAATACCAGGTTATAAATCATCCGTCTACTAGCATCTCTATCCAGAAAATCATGGCGAACCATGCTGTCATAATCCAGATATTTCTCAGGGAGAGGCATCTCTCCTTCCTCTCCCAGTCTAATGGGTATCTCAAAGTTTCTGGTAAGACGGGTAGCGTAGATACCTCCATAGACAACACCCTTGGAACGGTTGATGTTCAACCGTTGGGCCACTATAGCACCTAGCCTGTAAGTCTTATCGTTATAAAGGCCCTCGCGCAAAACCGCAAGGTCTCGAGAACTAAGTGATCCAGCCTCCCCACGACCAATCAAACATTTTCCCACAAATAGTGAGAAGTACCGAAGCACAGGAAAATGTATGCTAGCAATTCTAGCGCGAGACACTCCTCTCTCCTCTCCAACAGCAATAGTACCAATGAAATCGTCCAAGTCCCGTGGACGAGGGTCACGGATATCCCCAACATAAGGTAATTTGCATACATTGCAAAAATCCTGTAGTGTCATGCACTGGGGAACATCGTATATCATGAACTCAACCATAGGAGGATTCTTCCTCGGATAAAAGTTGAAGCTTTGAACGAAAATATTGGTGAGGAGGAGGTATTGTGAGCACTTATCTGCAACGAATGCAGTAAGACCTACGTTCTCCACCAATTAATAAAAGTCTTCATAAAGCCCAACGGCGCGCAAGAATTCATCACTTGGCCACTCGCACGCTCGAACTTCTGTGACTCGAGGGATTACGTACTTGGGGTGGTTCTTCTCATCCTCCTTGGGGTTACGGCTTGAAGAGCCTCTCAAGAACCTCCTCATCTTTACCTTTTTCTAGCTCTGAAAAATTCTGAAATTTTTAGAGACTTCGAAAGAAAAGTGAATAAAGATTAACCCAACTTGTAGCAACTACTCCTACTAGTGCCTAGAGACCGTATCACGCGCTAAAACTACTTGGGACCAGCTAAAATCAACATTTCTAGCTCAAGAACAGGGTCACCAAGGTAGCAAAAATTCACGAAGGATAAAGCACTAGAGCAAAAACTAATTGGACCAATGGAGGACTCACTTACCAAGGAGTAATTTCCCCAAAACGGTTCGGAGAATGGTGCTTTGAGCAAGGAGATCGAAAATCACAGCCAAATGAGCAAGAACACGGGTTTGAGCTGTGAAGCAATTTTTTGTGAGGTGGAAGAAGAGGCTGGGAGTTGGAATGAGTGGAGGGGGTCCCTGTGGGCCCCACTAGCTTGCTCTTCGCCACCAGGGGGTGGCGGTGGCAGGGCTTGTGGCCCACTGGTCTGTCCCCCAGGCCAGCTCTCAGGCCCAGTAATTTTCAAAAATTCCAGAAAAAATCATACTAAATTTTCGGGACCATCGGAGAACTTTTATTTTCGAGGTATTTTTCTCCGGGACGCTAAAACAGAAAAGAGGAAAAACTAAACTAATTCTATCATTTTTCTTCTAAGCAACAGAAAATGAAAGCTCCAAACAGAGGTATGTGACTCTTTGATTCATCCATTTCATGGTCATCGAAAGAAATCCGTCAATAGGATTGATCAAGTCCTCATGACAAAACCTTCTCGGATCTCAAGAGAGAACGGAGAATTTTCTAATAGCCACTAAGTCACCTCAATGGGGATATGTATCTCCCCAACAAGCAAATCATACTTCATCTTGACACGAGGAATAGGACATTCAAAGCTCCCAATAAGAATTGATGAAGTCTTTTCGATAGCATTGATGCAATGTAATTGATATCGTTTCTTCGGAAAGTGCACTGTGTTCTCATTACCGTTGACATGGAAAGTGACATTGCCTTTGTTGCAATCTATAACAGCCCCTGCAGTGTTTAAAAAGGGTCTTCCGAGGATGACAGCCATGACATCGTCCTCGGGAATATCCAAGATAACAAAGTCTGTTAAGATAGTGGTGTTAGCAACCACAACAGGCACATCCTCGCAAATGCCGATAGGGAAAGCAGTTGATTTGTCGGTCATTTGCAGAGAAATTTCAGTGGGTGTCAACTTATCTAATTCAAGTCTATGATAAAGAGAGAGCGGCATAACACTAACACCAGCTCCAAGGTCACATAAGGCAGTTCTTACGTAGTTCCCTTTAATGGAGCAAGGTATAGTGGGCACTCCGGGATCACCAAGTTTCTTAGGAGTTCCACCTTTGAAAGTGTAATTGGCAAGCATGGTGGAGATCTCAAGATCTGGTATTTTCCGTTTATTAGTCACGATATCTTTCATGTACTTGGCATACGGAGACATCTTGAGCATATCAGTTAACCGCATCTGCAGAAAGATGGGTCTTATCATCTCAACGAAGCGCTCAAAATCTTCATCATCCTTTTCTTGGATGGATTAGGAGGAAAGGGCGTAGATCTCTGAACCATGGGTTCCCTTTCTTTACCATGCTTCCTAGCAGTGAAGTCATTCTTATCGTATTTCTTTGGTTGTGGGTTATCAGGATTAACCGTAAGTTCAATCTCCACATCCTCATCCTTGCTAGGTTGAGCATTATTATGAACATCACTGTCCATATTGTTACCAGGTTCATGTTCATCACCAGATTGTGTTTCTGCATCAGACGCAGAAATATCATTAGGTTCTTCAGGTGTGATAGTATTTGGTGAACTAACATGCAGGCTTCTATCATCCTTCTTCTTCTGCTTAGGATGACTAGGTGTATCCGCATTGATTCCTTGAGAATCTTGATCAATTCTCTTAGGATGACCTTCAGGATACAAAGGTTCGTGAGTCATTTTGCCTCCTCTAATAATGACTCTGACAGAGTTTTCATTTAATTCATTGAGCAGGTCATTCTGAGCTTTAAGTACTTGTTCTACCTGAGTAGTAATCATAGAGGCATGTTTACTCAGAAGCTTCAAATCATTGACAATTTTGTCTACACAAGCACTTAAATGGCTAAGCATACGAGTACTTTGTTCCAAATGTCTGCTAACATAATCATTGAAACTCTGTTGTTTGGCAACAAAGTTGTCAAATTCATCAAAGCATAGGCTAGCAGGTTTGTCAAAAGGAATATCACTCTCATCAAACCTACACAGAGAATTCACTTCTACTACTTGTATCGGGTTACCGAGACCATGGATCTCTCCGATAGGTGGTAGATTTTTGACATCTTCAGATCTAATGCCTTTCTCTTGCATAGATTTTTTGGCTTCTTGCATATCTTCGATACTGGGGAATAGAATACCTCTTTTCTTCGGAGTTGGCTTAGGAGGTGGTTCGGGAATAGTCCAAGCATTATCGTTGATCAAGATGTTATTCAGTAGGGTCTCAGCTTGTTCAACAGTTCGTTCCCTAAAAACACAACCGACACAACTATCTAGGTGGTCTCTGGAAGCATCGGTAAGTCCGTTATAGAGGATATCAAGTATCTCGTTCTTCTTAAGAGGGTGATCAGGCAAAGCATTTTGTAGCTGGACGATCCTCCCCCAAGCTTGTGGGAGACTCTCTTCTTGGAGTTGAGCAAAGTTGTATATTTCCTGCAAGGCAGCTTGCTTCTTATGGGCAGGGAAATATTTCTCACATAAGTAATAGACCATATCCTGGGGACTACTCACACATCCAGGAGCAAGAGAAGCGAACCAGGCTTTAGCGTCATCCTTTAGAGAGAAAGGAAACAACTTAAGGATATAGTAGTGGTGGATCTTCTCCTCATTAGTGAAAAGGGTGGCTATATCGTGTAGTTTGGCAAGATGGGCTATGACCGTCTCAGACTCGTAACCGTGAAAAGGATCAGATTCGACTAGAGAGATTATCTCAGGATCGACAGAGAATTCATAATCCTTATCGGTAATAAAGATAGGTGAAGTGGCAAACTTCGGGTCGTATTTCATCCTAGCTTCCACAGATTTTTCCTTCCACTTGAGAAGTAATTTCTCAGCATCATATGCATCCTTACACGCAATAAAATACTCAGCTATCTCTCCCTCCATAACGTAACCCTCAGGTATATCAGTCAATTCATATCTAGGAGAGCTAGATCTAACAGGGGCAAAAGAAGGTTCTAACTCAATTGTATCAGCAGTTTCACAAGCATCAAGAGCATTGGCAGTAACTCTAGCAATATGAGCATCAAGGAATACCCCTAGTGGAACATCACGCAAAGTAGTATCTCTAGCAGTATCAAGCATAGCATCATCAGGCAAAATAGCATCTCTAGCATCATCAGGAAAAGCAGTATCAAACATAGCATCTCTAGCAGTATCAGGCAAAGCAGTATCAGGCATAGTATCAAGCATAGCATCTCTAGCAGTATCAAGCATAGCATCTCTAGCAGTAGCATCATAAGCATCATCAAGCACAGGGGACATATCAAGATTTCTAGCAGGAGGTGATGTCGCAAACTTACTCATAACTGAAGGTGAATCAAGTGCAAAGCTAGATGGCAATTCCTTACCTCCCCTCGTAGTTGAGGGCAAGACTTTGGTTTTTGGATTCTTCAGATTCTTCATAGTGATCTGCAGATATAAATCCCAAGTAACTCAGAGAATATAGCAATACCTCCCCGGCAACGGCGCCAGAAAAATGCTGACTCCGTAACAGCAGACCTTCCCTTGCAACGGCACCAGAAGTATGCTGCTAGCACTCTCCGGCAATCGAAACTAGAAGAATGTTGTTGACAACCCACCAGCGCGTGGGATCGTAGCAGTTTTCGAGGGTAGAGTATTCGACCCAAATTTGTTGGTACGCCACGCAGGAGGTGAGAGAATACTCTCGAGTATTAGCAGCTGAATTTGTCAGATACAACCACACCTGAAAGATTAGTATCTGCAAGCAAAGTAGTAACAACAAAGTAGTGTGATAACAACGATGTCAGAAATGATCTATTGACACGACAGACTATTTCTAACGATTGTATCAATGGCGCCAAGTTGCCTCGTGGACGGAAATTGTCAGTTCCCGTCAACGACCAGCGATCAAGATTGTAGGAGGTAGCAGCTGCGTAACGAGTAATAGCAGTGGCAAGGAACAACGGTAGTGACTACAGTAGCAAGTAGCAACAACAGCAAGCGACAGTAGTAGCAACAGTAGCAGTAGAGCAAGACAAGTAACAGCAGCAGTAGGACAAACTCGTAGGCAATGGGTCGGTGATTTGTTTGGATGATATTCAGCATGCAATAGTTATAACACGGAGAGATATGTGGCTAGCTCCCGTTCGTCAATGTGATGTAGGCATGCATTCCGTGTGTCGTAATACGTGCTCAGGGAAAAGAACTTGCATGACATTTATTGTCCATCCCTCCCGTGGCAGCGGGGTCCAAAAGGAAACTAAAGGATATTAAGGTTCTCCTTTTAATAAAGAACCGAACCAATGCATTAGCACTTGCTGAACATATGAACTCCGCAAACTATGGTCATCACCGGGAGTGGTTCCGGTTATTGTCACTCCGGGGTTGCCGGATCATAACACATAGTAGGTAACTACAACTTGCAAGATCGGATCTAAAACACACATATATTGGTGACAACATAATAATTTCAGATCTGAAATCATGGCACTCGGGCCCTAGTGACAAGCATTAAGCATGGCAAAGTAGTAGCAACATCAATCTCAGAACATAGTGGATACTAGGGATCAATCCCCATCAAAACTAACTCGATTACATGATAGATCTCATCCTACTGATCACCGCCCAGCGAGCCTACGAATAGATTACTGACGAACAACAAAGTGCTTCATGCAATTGGAGAGGGAAGAAGGTTGATGATGACGATGGCGACGATTTCCCCTCTCCGGAGCCCAAAACGGACTCCAGATCTACCCTCGAGATGAAGAAGAGGTTGTGGCGGCGCCCCCGGATCGCAAACGTGATGAAATCTTCTCTTTTTCTTTTTTCTGTAACGAAAGTGAACTTATAGACCTGAGATTGGGGGCGGCAGAGCTGTGTGGGCCCCACAAGCTTGCCCACCGCCACCAGGGGGGTGGCGGAGGCAGGGCTTGTGGCCCACTGGCCCAGACCCTCAGGCGGAACTTGGCGCAGGTATTTTTCATATTTTCCAAAAATGCTCCCCGTAAATTTTCAGGATGTTTGGAGAACTTTGATTTCTGCATAAAAATAACACCAAGGCAATTCTGCTGAAAACAACGTCAATCCAGGTTAGTTCCATTCAAATCATGCAAATTAGAGTCCAAAACAAGGGCAAAAGAGTTTGGAAAAGTAGATATGATGGAGACGTATCATTGATGTCCATCTACGAGTGGAGATTAGATCTACGTACCCTCGTAGATCGCACAGCAGGAAGCGTTAAGAAACGAGGTTGATGTAGTGGAACGTCTTCACGTCCCTCGAACCGTCCCTCGGAGCGTCCCGCAATCCGTCCCACAATCCGTTCCGATCTAGCGCCGAACGGACGACACCTGCGCGTTCAGCACACATACAAGTCGACGATGATCTCGGCTTTCTTGATCCAGCAAGCAAGACGGAGAAGTAGATTAGTTCTCCAGCAGCGTGACGCGTTCTGGTGGTGGTGATGATGTACTCCTGCAAGGCTTCCCCCGAGCTCCGCAAAAATACGATCTAGAGGTAAAACTATGTGGAATTGTCTAGAGTTGCACGTGGCAAAGATGTGTCTCAAAAAGCCCTAAACCACCACTATATATAGGAAGAAGGGGGAGGGGCTAGCCTTGAGGCACAAGGCCTCAAGGTGCACCGGCCGCCAGGAGGAGGAGGACTCCTCCTCCAATTCGGTTTGGGAAGGAGGAGTCCTCCTCTTCCTTCCCACCTCCCTCTTTCCTTTTATTTTTTTCCTTTGGTATTTTCTTATGTGGCGCCATAGCCCTCTTGGGCTAACACCACCAGCCCACTAGGTACTTGGTGCACCACCCTAGGGTCTTGGGCTTACTCCCGGGTGGATGGGTCCCTCCCGGTGAACATCCGGAACCCATTCATCAATCCCGGTACACTGCCGGAATTGCCCGGTGACCAAATGAAACCATCCTATATATCAATCTTTATTTTCGGACCATTCCGGAAACCCTCGTGATGTCTGTGATCTCATCCGAGACTCCGAACAACATTCGGTAACCACACATATAAGTCAACTATAATAAAACATCACCGAACCTTCAGTTCGCAGACCCTGTGGGTTCGAGAACTATGTAGACATGACCCGAGGAACTCCTCGGTCAATATCCAATAGCGGGACCTGGATGCCCATATTGGATCCTACATATTCTCCGAAGACCTTATCGGTTGAACCTCACTGTCAAGGATTCATATAATCATGTATGTCATTCCCTTTGTCCTTCGGTATGTTACTTGCTCGAGATTTGATCGTGAGTATCCGCATACATATTTCAATCTCGTTACGCGCAAGTCTCTTTACTCATTCCGTAATACAAGATCCCGTGACTTACACTTAGTCACATTGCTTGCAAGGCTTGTGTGTGATGTTGTATTACCGAGTGGGCCCCGACAAACCTCTCCGACACATGGAGTGACAAATCCCAGTCTTGATCCATACTAACTCAACGAACACCTTCGGAGATACCTGTAGAGCACCTTTATAGTCACCCAGTTACGTTGCGACGTTTGATGCACACAAGGTATTCCTTCGGTGCTAGTGAGTTATATGATCTCATGGTCATAGGAACAAATACTTGACACATAGAAAACAATAGCAATAAAACGACATGATCAATATGCTACGTTCATATTTTGGGTCTAGTCCATCTCATGATTCTCCTAATGATGTGATCCAGTTATCAAGTGACAACACTTGCATATAGTCAGAAAACCTTGACTATCATTGATCAACTGGCTAGCCAACTAGAGGCTTGCTAGGGACATTTCTTTTGTTTATGTATCCACACATGTATCTATGTTTTCATTCATTACAATTATAGCATGGATAATAAACGATTATCTTTAAACTGGAAATATAATAATAACTATTTATCATTTTCTCTAGGGCATATTTCCGACAGTCTCCCACTTGCACTATAGTCAATAATCTACTCTTCACATCGCCATGTGATTTACATTGTAATAAATGTAACACCCATACAGTTCTGGTGTTGATAATGTTTTGCCCGTGGAAGAGGTTTAATGAGAAGGTCTGCTACATTCAGATCCGTGTGCACTTTGCAAATATTCACGTCCTCTCCTTCGACATAGCCGCGGATTAGGTAGAAGCGTCATTTGATGTATCTGGCTTCTTGTGAAACCTTGGTTCCTTTGCTAAGGCAATGGCACTAGTGTTGTCACAGAATAGAGTTATTGGATTTAGTGCGCTCGGCACAACTCCAAGATCCGTCATGAACTGCTTCATCAAGACACCCTCCTTTGCTGCCTCCGAGGCAGCCATGTACTCCGCTTCACATGTAGAATCTGCTACGACGCTTTGCTTGGAAGTACACCATCTTACCGCACCCCCATTAAGAATAGAATGTGTATCAGCTTTGCGACTTCGAGTCAACCAGATTAGTGTCAAAGCTTGCGTCGACGTAACCTTTTACGACGAGCTCTTCGTCACCTCCATAAACGAGAAACATTTCCTTAGTCCTTTTCTGGTACTTCAGAATATTCTTGAACGCCGTCCAGTGATCCACTCCTAGATTACTTTGAAACCTGCCTGCCATACTTATGGCCAAGCTGACGTGTGGTCTAGTGCACAACATTGCATACATGACAGAACCTATGGCTAAAGCATAGGGGACGGAACTCATTTGTTCTCTATCTTCCGAAGTTGCTGGGCACTAAGTCTTACTCAATTTTATACCTTGTAATACTGGCAAGGACACTTTCTTGGACTGATCTATTTTGAACTTCTTCAGAACTTTATAAAAAAATTGTGCTTTGTGAAAGTCCTATCAGGCGTCTCGATCTATCCCTATACTTAATGCCTAGAATGTAAGCAGCTTCTCCTAGGTCCTTCATAGAGAAACTTTTTATTCAAGTAATCCTTTACGCTCTCCAAAAACTCCATGTTGTTTCCAGTCAGTAATATGTCATCCACATATAATATTAGAAACGCCACAGAGCTCCCACTCACTTTCTTGTACATACAAGATTCTCCAACCACTTGTATAAACCCAAATGCTTTGATCACCTCATCAAAGCGCTTATTCCAACTCCGAGATGCTTGCACCAGTCCATAAATGGATCGTTGGAGCTTGCACACTTTGTTAGCATTCTTTGGATCGACAAAACCTTCGGTCCATCATATACAACTCTTCCTTAAGAAAACCGTTAAGGAACGCCGTTTTGACATCCATCTGCCAGATTTCATAATCGAAAAATGCAGCTATTGCTAACATGATTCGGACGGACTTAAGCATCGCTACCGGTGGGAACGTCTCATCGTAGTCAACTCCTTGAACTTGTGAAAAACCCTTTGCCACAAGTCGAGCTTTATAAATGGTCACATTACCGTTTGCGTCCGTCTTCCTTTTAAAGATCCATTTGTTCTAAATAACCTTGTGGCCTTCAGGTAGTACTTCCAAAGTCCACACTTTGTTCTCATACATAGATCCTATCTCAGACTTCATGGCCTCCAGCCAATTGTTGGAATCCGGGCCCACTATTACTTCTTCATAATTCGCAGGTTCATTGTTGTCCAACAAAATAATTGATAAGACAGGATTATTGTACCACTCAGGAGGAGTACGTGATCTTGTCGACTTGCGAGGTCCGGTAGGAACTTGATCGAAAGTTTCATGATCATCATCATAAACTTCCTCCTCAACCGGCATCGCAATGACAGGGGTTTCCCCTTGCCCTGCGCCACCATCTACAGGAATTAGAGGTTCGACAACCTCATCAAGTTCTATCTTCCTCCCATTCAACTCTTTCGAGAGAAACTCCTCTCAAGAAAAGCTCCGTTTTTAGCAACAAACACTTTGCCGTCGGATTTGAGATAGAAGGTGTACCCAACTGTCTCTTTTGGGTAACCTCTGAATACACACTTTTCCGCTTTGGGTTCCAGCTTTTCAGGCTCAAGCTTTTTGACATAAGCATCACATCCCAAACTTTAAGAAACGACAACTTTGGTCTTTTGCCATACCACGGTTCGTATGGTGTCGTCTCAACGGATTTTGATGGTGCCCTATTTAAAGTGAATGCAACTGTCTCTAATGCATAACCCCAAAACGATAACGGCAAATCGGTAAGAGACATCATAGATCGCACCATTTCTAACAAAGTACGATTACGACGTTCGGACACACCATTACGCTGTGGTGTTCCAGGCGGTGTCAACTGTGAAACAATTCCACATTATCTTAAGTGAGCACCAAACTCGAAACTCAGATATTCACCCCCACGATTAGACCGTAGGAACTTGATCTTCTTGTTATGATGATTTTCAACTTCACTCTGAAATTGCTTGAACTTCTCAAACGTTTTAGACTGGTGCTTCATCAAGTAGATATATCCATACCTACTCAAATCGTAAGTGAAGGTGGGAAAATAATGATATCCGCCGCGCGCCTCCACACTCATCGGACCGCACACATCGGTATGTATGATCTCCAACAAGTCACTTGCACGCTCCATTGTTTCGGAGAACGGAGTCTTAGGCATCTTGCCCATGAGGCATGGTTCGCACGTGTCAAGTGATTCAAAGTCAAGTGACTCCAAAATTCTATTGGAATGGAGTTTCTTCATGCGCTATACACCAATATGACCTAAGCAGCAGTGCCACAAAAACATGGCGCTATCATCGTTAACTCTAACTTTTGGTCTCAATGTTATGTTTATGTGTATCGTCGCTATCAAGATTCAATATGAACAATCCTCTCACATTGGGTGCATGACCATAGAAGATATTACTCATAGAAATAGAACAACCATTATTCTCTGACTTAAACGAGTAACCGTCTCACAATAAACAAGATCCATATCTAATGTTCATGCTTAACGCATGCACTAAATAACAATTATTTAAGTTCATATCTAATCCTAATGGTAACTGAAGTGAAACTGTGCTGACGGAGATTGCATCAACCTTGGAACCATTTCCCACGCGCATCGTCACTTCATCTTTCACCAGCCTTTGTTTATTCTGCAGTTCCTGTTTCGAGTTGCAAATATGAGCAACAGAACCGGTATCTAATACCCACGCACTACTACGAGTGTTGGTTAAGTACACATCAATAACATGTATATCGAATATACCTGATTTTTCCTTGGCCGCCTTCTTATCATCCAAATACTTGGGGCAGTTGGCTTCCAGAGACCCACTCCCTTGCAATAATAACACTGTGTTTCAGGCTTAGGTCCAGCCTTGGGTTTCTTCGTCGGATTGGCAAAAGGTTTGCCGCTCTTGTTGGAGTTACCCTTCTTGCCTTTTCCGATTCTCTTGAAACTAGTGGTCTTATTGACCATCAACACTTGATGCTCTTTCCGGAGTTCTGACTCTGCGACTTTCAGCATTGCGAATAACTCGCCGGCTGACTTGTTCATCCCTTGCATGTTATAGCTCAACACAAAGCTCTTGTAGCTTGGTGGCAGTGATTGTAGAATTCTGTCAGTGATAGCCTCTTGCGGGAGTTCAGTCCCCAGCTCAGCTAGACGGTTTGAGTACGCAGACATTTTGAGCACATGTTCGCTGACAGACGAATTCTCCTCCATCTTGCAAGCATAAAATTTATCGGAGGTCTCATACCTCTCAATCCGGGTGTTCTTCTGAAAGATAAACTTCAACTCCTAGAACATCTCATATGCTCCATGATGCTCAAAGCGACTTTCAAGTCCCGGCTCTAAGCCATACAAGACTGCACATTGAACTACTGAGTAGTCCTCCTTACGTATTAACCATGCGTTCTTAACATCTTGGTCAGCCGTAGCGGGTGGTTCATCTCCTAGCGCAACATTAAGGACATAATCCTTCTTCCCAGCTTGCTGGAGCAACTTGAGATTACGAGCCCAGTCTACAAAGTTGCTTCCATCATCTTTCAACTTAGCTTTCTCTTGGAACGTATTAAAATTCAGGGTGACTGTCGCGTGAGCCATTGATCTACAACACAAATATTTCAAAGTGGACTTAGACTATGCTCAATAAAATTAGAGTTTAACTAATCAAATTACTTGCTAAACTCCCACTCAAAAAGTACATCTCTCTAGTCATTTGAGTGGTACAAGATCCAAATTCACTAACTCAAGTCCGATCACGTGAGTTGAGAATAACAGCGGTAAGCATCCCTATGCTAATCATATCAACTATACGATTCATGCTCGACCTTTTGGTCTCATGTGTTCGAAGGCCATGTCTGCACATGCTAGGCTCGTCAAGTTTAACCTGAGTGTTTCGGGCGTTCAACTGTTTTGCACCCGTTGTATGTGAACGTTGAGTCTATCACACCTGATCATCACGTGGTGTCTCGAAACGACGAACTGTAGCAACGGTCCACAGTGGGGGAGAACACAATTTCGTCTTGAAATTTTAGTGAGAGATCACCTTATAATGCTACCATCGTTCTAAGCAAAATAAGGTGCGGAAAAGGATTAACATCACATGCAATTCAAAAGTGACATGATATGTCCATCATCTTGTGCTTCTTGATCTCCATCACTCAAGCACCGCATGATCTTCTGGTCACCGGCGCCACACCATGATCTCCATCAACATGTCGCCATCCAGGTTGTCGTGTTATCTATGCTATTACTACTAAAGCTACGACCTAGCAATATAGTAAACGCATCTGCAAACACAAACGTTAGTTTAAAGACAACCCTATGGCTCCTGCCGGTTGCCGTAGCATCGACGTGCAAGTCGATATTAACTATTACAACATGATCGTGTCATACATCCAATATATCACATCACGTCATTGGCCATATCATATCACAAGCATACCCTGCAAAAACAAGTTAGACGTCCTCTAATTTGTTGTTGCATGTTTTACGTGGCTGCTATGGGTATCTAGTATGATCGCATCTTACTTACGCAAAAACCACAATGGAGATGTGCAAATTTCTATCTAACCTCTCCAAGGACCACCTCGGTAAAAACCAATTCAACTAAAGTAGAAGAAACCGACACCCGCCAATCATCTTTATGCAACGAGGTTGCATATCATTCCATGAAACCAGTCTCTCGTAAGCGTACGAGTTATGTCGGTCCGGGCTGCTTCAATCCAACAATACCGCTGAATCGAGAAAAGACTAAGGATGGAAGAAAATCGAACATCACCATCCACAAAACCTTTTGTGTTCTACTCGAGATAATATCTACGCATGAACCTAGGTCATGATGCCACTGTTGGGGAACATTGCATGGGAAACAAAAAAATTCCTACGCACACGAAGACCTATCATGGTGATGTCCATCTACAAGTGGAGATTAGATCTACGTACCCTTGTAGATCGCACATCGGGAAGCTTAAGAAATGCGGTTGATGTAGTGGAATGTCTTCACGTCCCTCGAACCGTCCCGAGAAACGTCCCACGATCCTTCCCACAATCCTTTTCGATCTAGCACCGAACGGACGACACCTCCGCGTTCAGCACACGTACAGCTCGACGATGATCTCGGCCTTCTTGATCCAGAAAGTAAGATGGAGAAGTAGATGAGTTCTCTGGCAGCGTGACGGGGCTCCAGTGGTGGTGATGATCTACTCTTGTAGGGCTCCGCCCGAGCTCCGCAGAAATCCGATCTAGAGGTAAAACTATATGGAATAGGCTAGAGTTCCACGTGGCAAAGTTGTGTCTCAAAAAGCCCTAAACCACCACTATATATAGGAGGAAGGGGGAGGGGCTAGCATTGAGGCACAAGGCCTCAAGGTGCGTCGGCCGCCAGGAGGAGGAGGTCTCCTCCTCCAATTCGGTTTGGGAAGGAGGAGTGCTCCTCTTCCTTCCCACCTCCCTCTTTCCTTTTCTTTTTCTTTTTTCCTTTGGTATTTTCTTATGTGGCACCATAGCCCTCTTGGGCTGACTCCACCAGCCCACTAGGTACTTGGAGCGCCACCCTAGGGCCTTGGGCTCACTCCTGGGTGGGTGGGCCCCTCCCGGTGAACATCCGAAACCCATTCGTCACTCCTCGTACATTGCCGGAATTGCCCGAAACTTTCCGGTGACCAAATGAAACCATCCTATATATCAATCTTCGTTTCCGGACCATTCCCGAAACCCTCGTGACATTTGTGATCTCATCCGGGACTGCGAACAATATTCGATAACCACACATATAACTCAACTAAACTAAAACATCACTGAACCTTAAGTGTGCAGACCCTGCGGATTCGATAACTATGTAGACATGACCCGAGGCACTCCTCGGTCAATATCCAATAGCGGGACCTGGATGCCCATATTGGATCCTACATATTCTCCGAAGATCTTATTGGTTGAACCTCAGCGTCAAGGATTCATATAATCCCGTATGTCATTCCCTTCGTCCTTCGGTATGTTACTTGCCCGAGATTCGATCGTGAGTATCCGCATACCTATTTCAATCTCGTTACCAGCAAGTCTCTTTACTCGTTCCGTAATACAAGATCCCATGAGTTACACTTAGTCACATTGCTTGCATGTCTTGTGTGTGATATTGTATTACCGAGTGGGCCCCGAGATACCTCTTCGTCACACGGAGTGGCAAATCCCAGTCTTGATCCATACCAACTCAACGGACACCTTCGGAGATACCTGTAGAGCACCTTTATAGTCACCCAGTTACGTTGCTACGTTTGATGCACACAAGGTATTCCTCCGGTGCCAGTGAGTTATATGATCTAATGGTCATATGAACAAATACTTGACATGCAGAAAACAGAAGCAATAAAACTACACGATCAATATTCTACGTTAATAGTTTGGGTCTAGTCCATCACATGATTCTCCTAATGATGTGATTGAGTTCTCAATTGACAACACTTGCATATAGTCAGAAAACCTTGACTATCATTGGTCAACTGGCTAGCCAACTAGATGCTTTCTAGGGACATTGTTTTGTCTATGTATCCACACATGTATCTATGCTTTCATTCAATACAATTATAGCATGGATAATAAACGATTATCTTTAAACTAGAAATATAGTAATAACTATTTATCATTGCCTGTGGGGCATATTTCCAACAGAGAGATCGTTGGAGCACCGCAGAGTTATAGGCACGGTGCGCTGAACAGCAAGAGCAGATCCATCAGCGTTTGCTTGCTGCCGACAGGGCGTCGCAGCTAGGTACACGTCCCGTCAGTACCCCCATTCCTTGCCAGGGGTGAGCAGAGGTCGTCTGTGCCGTACTTGCACCAGAGGCCATCCTAGTCATACTTGCACCGGACGCCTGCCGTGCTGTTCGCATGGGTCGCGTCGTTCGCCTTTTTCACGGCTTGCTCGATGCCAACGTGCTTGTCGCTAGGCTCGACCGCCTGCTCGGTAGAGGAACATGGCCGTTGCATCCTCAAGCTGGTGATATCCAATGAAATATTCTACTTGGAGCTCGAGATCGTGCTCCATATGTACAACGTGCATATTGATCGCTTGGACAAACGCGTGCAGGAGTTCAGGCACAGCCAAGAGCTACCGTAGGCAAGGTCTACTCGTCATGGATGCATTTTATTTTGTTGAGTCGTTTTGACATGGATCGCTATGTATCCACAACAATCATAATACTGCTCTTTCTATTTCTCATTTTCAATGTGTGTACTTTATTGCGTTCTTATATGTTCTATTTCAATGTGTGTGTATATGCTTTCCATTATGAATATGTGGATGACAACAGCTAGATAGAGATTAGTATACGAAAACGCATAGAAAAATGGAAATCATAATATATATTAATTGTTCATTAGTTCATCACAGAATATATATAATATTGTCACTTATACGTGATGATATTAAACTACTATGTACAATGCATAAAATTGAAAACAAATAATACTAAAACTAATAATCCCCCATGGGACAGTATTCCCGCAGCCCCCTTGCCAGCATCTCCATGGTGCGCGGTGTCTTCCCAGTGCAGAGGCAGTAATCCTCCTCCTCCGGCTCGCAATGCTTGGTATACCGATCTATCTCTTGCTGGCGTACGAGCGCGGACAATCTTGCCATTTGGTTGGGTGCCCACAGGAGCTTCTCACCGATGGCACGCTGGAGCTTAAGGGCTACCTCCACGCTGCAATGAGGTGCTCAGCACCTTTTACCTACCTTGCGAAGTACCCATATGCATAAACCTCCTCCGCATGATGATGCGCCCAGCACCAAATCTCCACCGCCTCCTTTTTCGAGGTTGCCTCATGGGCTTCAAATGCCGCCTGGTATCTGGCTTTCTCCTCCGCCATATCCTTCTTGAACGCCACTTGCCTGGCTTTCTAAGCCAGCGGCAGCGATTTCCACACACAAAGATCATACTGGCCTGAAACCACTCTAAAGTTGGGGGGCCGGCGGCCCGTAGGGGTCCCCCTCGTCGCTGCTCTTCGACTGAACGTCCTCGGGGGGCGGCGCCTCCTCGTCGGTTTATGGGAAGATCGGCAGTGCCATGGAATATATTTAAGAGAGAGAGGGTGAGCGAGAGGACGATGTAGATGAGAATGCAGGCAGGACAACATGAGCAAGGATGTAGATTGATGGAGTACTGTAGTTTGAATGGCACACGATTCCCGCAGCAGAAGCTGTGTGCGAACTTAATAGCTCACGATTTCCAATATAGAACTGCGTGTGATTAATAACCCATACCACTCAGCTTCAAAACCTCAAGGCGCGAAATACAGTGTCAACTGTGTGGGGCTGATAACCCACAAGTATATGGGATCGCAACAGTTTTCGAGGGTAGAGTATTCAACCCAAATTTGTTGATTCGACACAAGGGGAAGCCAAATAATATTCTCAAGTATTAGCAGTTGAGTTGTCAATTCAACAACACCTGAAAGACTTAGTATCTGCAGCAAAGTATCAGTAGCAAACTAGTGTGATAGCAATAGTAGCAATGGTAACCAGTAGCAGCAAAGTGACAGCAGTAGCAACAGTGTAAGAGTAGCAGCAGTAACAGCAGTGGCGGCAAAGTAACAGTAGCAGCAGTGACAGCAGTAGCGGCAAAGTAACATAGCAAGGACCAGTAGGAAAAACTTGTAGGCATTGGATCGGTGACGGATGATTATGTCGGATGTTATTCATGATGCAACAATTATAACACGGAGAGATATGTAACTAGCTCCAGTTCGTCAATGTAATGTAGGCATGTATTCCGTATGTAGTCATACATGCTTAGGGAAAAGAACTTGCATGAAATCTATTGTCCATCCCTCCCGTGGCAGCGGGGTCCTAATGGAAATTACGGGATATTAAGGTTCTCCTTTTAGTAGAGAACCAAATCAACGCATTAACACTTAGTGAATACATGAACTCCTCATATTATGGTCATCTCCGGGAGTGGTTCCGGCTATTGTCACTCCAGGGTTGTCGGGTCATAACACATAGTATGTGACTACCACTTGCAAGATAGGATGAAGAACACACATATATTGGCGACAACATAATAGGTTCAGATCTGAAATCATGGCACTCGGGCCCTAGTGACAAGCATTAAGCATGGGAAAGTAGTAGCAACATCAATCTCAGAAAGTAGTGGATATTAGGGATCAATACCCATCAAAACTAACTCGATTACATGATAGATCTCATCCAACCCGTCACTGTCCAGCAAGCCTATGATGAGATTACTCACGAACGGTGAAGAGCATCATGGAATTGGTGATGAAGGAAGGTTGGTGATGACGATGGCGACGATCTCCCCTCTCCGGAGCCCAGAACGGACTCCAGATCTGCCCTCCAGAGGAAGAACAGGTGGTGGCGGCGCCTCCGTATCGTAAAACGCGATAAACTCTTTTCCTTGATTTTTTTCGGATGAAAGGGACTAAATAGAGCTGGAATTGGAGGTGGTGGAGCAACATGGGCCCCACAAGCCTGCTAGGCGTGGCCAGGGCGGCCCGCGCCTCGTGGGCTTGTGGGCTCCACGCTCCACTTCTTCGGTTGATTCCTGCGCCAGTATTTTTTATATATTCCACAAAAAATTCTGGTAAATTTCCAGGTCATTCCGAGAACTTTTATTTCTGCGCAAAAACAACACCATGGCTATTATTCTGAAAACAGCGTTAGTCCGGGTTAGTTCCATTCAAATCATGCAAATTAGAGTCCAAAACAAGGGCAAAAGAGTTTGGAAAAGTAGATACGACGGAGATGTATCAACTCCCCAAAGCTTAAAGCCTTGCTTGACCTCAGGCAATTCAGTTGACAAACTGAAAGAGACAAAAAAAACTTTTATGAACTCTGTTTGATCTTGTTGTTGCAATTATGCCTAACTCATATCCAGAATTTTAGCAAAATCATAAGCTAACCACATAAGCAAATGACATCTAGCTCTCACGGTAAACTCGTATCAATGGCATAATCAACTAGCGAGCAATAATAATAAGTTTCAAACGTCAACACTTCAATCAGAACAATCATGAAGCAGTATGAACAGATGGTATCTCGCTAGCTCTTTCTGAGACCGCAAAACATAAATGTAGAGCACCTTCAAAGACCAAGGGCTGACTGAACATTATAATTCATGCCAAAGAAGATCGAGTCATAGTCATACTCAATATCAATTAAAAGCAAAGCATAGAAATGACACAGGTGCTCTCTAATTGGTGCTTTTATCGGAAGAGGATGACTCAACAGGAACATAAATAAACAGGCCCTTCGTAGAGGGAAGCATTGATTTGCAGAGGTGCCAGAGCTCAAGCTTTAAATATAGAGATAAATAATTTTCGGTGGCATGCTTTCATTGTCAACGCAATGACCAAGAGTTTTCACCATCTTCCATGCTACACATACTATAGGCGGTTGCCAAACAGAAAAGTAAAGTTTTGACTCCCCCAATGCTACGGTAACAAAAGTCTTTCCTTGGCGCAAGGAATTCTTCTTGCTACTTATCTTGTTTGCGTCGGTTTTTCCCATGAAGAGGAAAGGGTGATGCAGCACAGGAGCAGTAAGTATTTCCCTCAGTTTGAGAACCAAGGTATCAGTCCAGAAGGAGGGCCTCGTCAAGTCCAAAGTACCTGCGCAAACACAAACAAGCTTGCACCCAACGCTTCAAAGGGGTTGTCAATCCCTTTAAGATTGTTTGCAAAGTGAGATCTGAAGGCGGAAAGTGCAACGAAGTAAAAAGTGTAAGGCTGAAAATATGGTGTGGAGTAGACCCGGGGGCCATAGTGTTCACTAGAGGCTTCTCTCAAAATAACAAATATCACGATCGGTGAACAAATTACTGTCGAGCAATTGATAGAACCGCGCAAAGTTATGATGATATCTAAGGCAATGATCATACATATAGGCATCACGTCCGAGACAAGTAGACCGATACTTTCTGCATCTACTACTATTACTCCACACGTCGACCGCTATCCAGCATGCATCTAGTGTATTGAGTTCATGACGAACACAGTAACGCCTTAAGCAAGATGACATGATGTAGAGGGATAATCTCAAACCAATGATGAAAACCCCATCTTTTTACCCTTGATGGCAACAACATGATGCGTGCCTCGCTACCCCTTCTGTCACTGGGTGAGGTCACCGCATAGTTTAAACCCAAAACCAAGCACTTCTAAAATTGCAAGAATCATACATCTAGTTGGCCAAACAAAACCCACAACTCGAAGAGAATTACAAGGATATGAAATCGTGCATAAGAGAGATCAGAAGAAACTCAAATAAGATTCATAGATAATCTGATCATAAATCCACAATTCATCGGATCTCGACAAACACATCGCAAAAGAAGATTACATCGGATAGATCTTCATGAAGATCAGGGAGAACTTTGTATTGAAGATCCAAGTGAGAGAAGAGGCCATCTAGTTACTAGCTATGGACCCGTAGGTTTATGGTGAACTACTCACACATCATCGGAGAGGTCATGGTGTTGATGAAGAAGCCCTCCGTGTATGAATCCCCCCTCTGGCAGGGCACCAGAACGTACCCCAGATGGGATCTTGCGGAGACAGAAGCTTGCAGCGGCGGAAAAGTAATTTCGATAATCTCTTGATTTTTTTGGGATTTTTAGGGAATATATAGGCGCAACCCCTAGGTCATAGGGCGAGCAGGGGGCCCACAAGCCTGTGGGCCCCGGCCTCCCCCCTGGCCGTGGGGTGGGGGCTTGTGCGTCCCCTGAGGCTCCCCTGCCTGGGCTCTCAAGCTTCCCGATCTTCTTCCGTTACGGAAAAAATCTTTTAGGGGATTTCCTTCCGTTTGGACTCTGTTTGAAAATCTCCTCTGAAAGGGGTAAAAACATGGAGAAATAGGACCTGACACTTGGCACTGAGTTAATAATTTAGTCCCCAAAAAATGTATAAAAGGCATGCAAAATATCCAAAGTTTGACAAGATAATAGCATGAAACCATAAAAAATTATAGATACGTTGGAGACGTATCAAGCATCCCCAAGCTTAACTCCTGCTCGTCCTCGAGTAGGGAAGTGATAAATAATGAATTTGTGATGTGGAATTCTACCTAGCATAGTTGTAATTTTGCAACTTCTTTCACGTGACATGAATGTTCAGATCCGTAAGATTCGAAACAATAGTTTGCTATTGACATGAAAACAGTAATACTTCAAGCAAACTAGCATGGTAATCATGAACTTTCAAAATAATAAGACAATGAAAGTTATCCCTACAAAATCATATAGTCTGGCTATGCTCCATTATCCTCACACAACTAATGTAAATCATGCACAACCCCGGTATTGGCCAAGTAATTGTTTTCGCACTCTTACTTTCTCAAGCTTTTTTATAACTATCAGGCAATACATGAGCGCGAGCCATGGATATAGCACTATAGGTGGAATAGAGTGTGGTGGTGGTTGTGAGACAAAAAAGGAGGGGATGGTCATTAGTAGATATCAATGTGAATGAGTAGGGATTGCCATACAAGAGATGCACTAGAGCTATAAGTATGTGAAAGCTCAAAAGGAAAACTAGTGGGTGTGCATCCAACTTGCTTGCTCACGAAGACCTAGGGCAATTTTGAGGAAGCCCATCATTGGAATATACAAGCCAAGTTATATAATGAAGATTCCCACTAGCATATGGTAGTGACAAAGCAAGAAGCTCTCAATCATGAAGAACATGGTGCTATCATGAAGAACAAGTGTGGAAAAAGATAGTAGCATTGTCCCTTCTCTCTTTTTCTCTTTTTTTTTTAATTTGGGCTCTTAGGCCTGTTTTTTTGTTTTCTTTTGTTTTCTCCTTTTTTGTTTTTGGGCTCTTTGGCCTCTTTTTTTTATTTCCTCACATGGTACAATGCTCTAATAATGATGGTCATCATACTTTTATTTACTCATAGCTCAAAGATCACAATGATGATGACTCCATAGGAAATGCCTCCAGCAGTGTACCGGGATGTGCAACGACCTAGCATGGCGTATGACGTTGAAACATCTCGCTAGCTATCTTACGATCATGCAATGGCAATATGAGAGTGGCGGCACAAGTCATGAGACGGAACGGTGGGAGTTGTATGGCAATATATCTCGGAATGGCTATGAAAATGCCATAGTAGGTAGGTATGGTGGCTGTTTTGAGGAAGGAATTTGGTGGGTTTGTGCACCGGAGAGAATTGCGCGGCACTAGAGAAGGTAGGAATGGTGGAAGGTGAAAGTGCATCTATACCATGGACTCACATTAGTCATCAAGAACTCACATACTTGTTGCGAAAGTTTTTATTAGTAATTGAAACAAAGTGTTAAACGCATACTCCTAGGGGAAGGGTTGGTAGGTGTTAACCATCGCGCGATCCCGACCTCAACACAAAGGATGACAATCAATAAATCAATTATGCTCTGACTTCCTAACATAGCGGTTCGCCATACGTGCATGCTACGGGAATCAATAACTTCAACACAAGTATTTCTAGATTCGCAACACCCTACTAACATAACTCTTAATATTACCAAATCCACGTCTCAAAACTATTTGAGAGGGATCAAAACTTCTCTTTATACTCAAGGCACATGAAGATGGAGGTTTTTGCATCCTCTTTGGGTACCTATGACATTTGGGACTACTTTCAAAGCATAAGCCAACTACAAAATCACGCACAACCGTGCTCTAAAAGATATAAGTGAAGCACTAGAGCAAAAGTATCTAGCTCAAAAGTTATAAGTGAAGCAGTATGAGCAAAAGTATCTAGCTCAAAAGATATAAGTGAAGCACTATGAGCATTCTAGCAAAATCACGATGAGTGCATGTCTCTCTCTCTCAAAAAGGTGTGCAACAAGGATGATTGTGACACAACAAAAAGAAAAGACTCCTAAGATACAAGACGCTCCAAGCAAAACACATATCATGTGGTGAATAAAAATATAGCTCCAAGTAATGTTACCGATGGATTGAAGACGAAAGAGGGGATGCCTTCCCGGGGCATCCCCAAGCTTAGGCTTTTTGGTGTCCTTGAATTTGGCTTGGGATGCCTTGGGAATCCCCAAGCTTGAGATCTTTCCACTCCTTATCTCTTTGTCCATAAGAACATCACCCAAAACTTGAAAACTTCACAATGCAAAACTTAAACAGAAACTCGTGATAACATTAGCACAAGAAAACAAACTACCACCATTTTTTGGTACTGTAGCAAACTTTATTTCCATCTATATTGGTGTTGGGCTACTATATTCTCACTTTTCCATGGCTAGTACCCCCCGATACTACCCATAGTTTCATCAAAACAAGCAACCAACTCAACAAAAACAGAATCTGTAAAAAACAAACTAGTCTGTAGCAGCTGTATACTTCGTATACTTCTGATACCTCAAAAAATCTGAAAAGTTACGAAGGCTTGGGAAAAAAGCATATAAACCAGCAGCAAAAATAATCAACTCAAAATCTCTTTCTGAATAATAATGAAAAATCATCTCGTGAGCGAAAAGTTTCTGTCTTTTTCCAGCACGATCAAACAACCATTACCAAGACTAGTCATAAAGGTTTTGCTTGGCTCAAACACAAAAAACATAATCACAACAGAATTGTGATGGCATGGGTGCAACAAAACAGAAGGAAAAAGATAAATTCATTGGGTTGCCTCCCAACAAGCGCTATTGTTTAACGCCCCTAGCTACGCATAAAAGCGATAGAATCACGTATCGTCGTCTTTTGTGCTCAAACCATAAGTGGCCCTCATCATGGATTCATAAGGCAATCTTATTTTCTTTCTAGGAAAGTGTTCCATGCCCTTCCTTAAAGGAAATTTAAATCTAATATTCCCTTCCTTCATATCGATGATAGCACCGATAGTCCTTAGAAAAGGTCTACCAAGAATAATAGGGCATGTAGGATTGCAATCAATGTCAAGCACAATGAAATCCACAGGTACATAGTTCCTATTTGCAATAATAAGAACATCATTGATCCTTCCCATGGGTTTCTTGACAGTAGAATCAGCAAGATGCAAATTAAGAGAACACTCTTCAATCTCATTAAAACCCAGAACACCACATAAAGACTTTGGAATCGCAAAAACACTAGCACCCAAATCACACAAAGCATTGCATTCATAGTTTTTTATTTTGATGGTAAGTTCCCACTCATCATGAAGCTTTCTAGGGATAGATACTTCCAATTCAAGTTTCTCTTCAAGAGATTTCATCATAGCTTCGACGATATGATCGGTAAAGGCCTTGTTTTGGCTATAAGCGTGTGGAGAGTTTAACATGGATTACATCAAAGAAATGCATTCAATCAAGGAGCAACTATCATAATTGAATTCCTTGAAATCCACGGTAGTAATTTCATTACTACTCAAAGTTTTCACATCTTCTACTCCACTTTCAATGCTTTTAGCATCAAGATAGATGGACTCCGAATCATTGGGGCACTTTTCAACCAAAATGGATTGATATCCAGCCCCAAAATCATTAGGTTTGAAACAAGAAAACAAAGATTCAATGGGAGTCACACCAAGCACTTTAAAATCTTCGTGATTCTCATCAAGAGAACACGCCTTTTTAAGCCATTCATGTCTAGCACGAATTTGGGCGGTTCTTTCTTGGCTCTCAATCATGGAAACACACATAGCTTTAAAAGTTTCATCCATGTTGATTTTGGGAGGAGCACATCTAACTTTCAAAGCATCAACATCACTAGACATTCTATCAACGCTCTTAGCCGAATCATCAATTTTGAGTAGCTTTTCCTCTATGGACGCATTGAAAATATTTTGAGAGTTGATGAACTCTTTGATATTACTCTCTAGATCAGAGGGTGATCTATTGTAATTTCCATGAGTATTGTTGTAGGAGTTGCCAAAATTATTAGAGGAGTTACTAGGAAAAGGCCTAGGAACATAGTTTCCTCTAAAAGCATTGTTGTTGCCAAAGTTACTCCTACCAAAAAAATTAACGTCCAAGCTAGCATTGCTACTCTCAATCTCCTACCAAAAGACAAGGACATATCATTAGGATCCAAAGGAGGACTTCTACTACCAACCAAATTCATTAACTCGTCCGTCTTAGCACTTAACAAATTAATTCCTTCTATAGCGTGTACCTTCTTACTAGTAGGTGACCTTTTAGTGTGCCACTAAGAGTAGTTCGTCATGATGTTGTCTAAGAGCGTGATTTCCATGAACGTTCCATCTGAGGCGGAGTCCAAGATATTTCTAGAAGCGAAATTCAAGCCAGCGTAAAAGATTTGAATAATCATCCAAAGACTCAAGCCATGAGCGGGACAATTTCTAATCATCAATTTCATTCTCTCCCAAGATTGTGCAACATGTTCAAGATCAAGTTGCTTGAAATTCATGATATCATTACAGAGAGAGATGATCTTAGCCGGTGGAAAATACTTGGATATATAAGCATCTTTGCACTTATCCCAAAAATCGATACTATTTTTGGGCAAAGAAGAAAACCAAGTTTTTGCACGATCTCGCAACAAGAAAGGAAAAAGCTTCAATTTAATCACGTCATTATCCACATCTTTTTCTTTTGCATATCGCAAAGCTCAATGAAGGTATTGAGATGGGATGCGGCATCTTCACTAGGAAGGCTAGAGAATTGCTCTTTCATAACAAGATTCGGCAAAGCGGCATTGATTTCGTATGACTCCGCACTAGTGGCGGGAGCAATCGGAGTACTAATAAAATCATTATTATTAGTATTCGAGAAGTCACAAAGTTTGGTGTTTTCATTCATGGTGACTTCAGCAAGCAAGCAAGCACGCAAGCAAACAAAGAGCAGGCGAGAAAAAGGGCGAACGAAAAAGGCAAATTGGTGAAGTGGGGGAGAGGAAAACGAGAGGCAACTCGCAAACAAAGTAAATGCAAGAGATGAGTTTGCTACACCTACTTGGATGAGTTCTTGACTTGATATTCCTGCCCGGCAACGGCGCCAGAAATTCTTCTGTTACGGTAACAAAAGTCCTTCCTTGGCGCTAGGAATCTTCTTGCTACTTCTCTTATTCGCGTCGGTTTTTACCTTAAAAAGGAAAGGGTGATGCAGCACAGGAGCAGTAAGTATTTCCCTCAATTTGAGAACCAAGGTATCAATCCAGAAGGAGGGCCTCGTCAAGTCCAGAGTACCTGCACAAAGACAAACAAGCTTGCACCCAACGCTTCCAAGGGGTTGACAATCCCTTCAAGATTGTTTGCAAAGTGAGATCTGAAGGCGGAAAGTGCAACGAAGTAAAAAGTGTAAGGCTGAAAATATGGTGTGGAGTAGACCCAGGGGCCATAGTGTTCACTAGAGGCTTCTCTCAAAATAGAAAATATCACGGTGGGTGAACAAATTACTGTCGAGCAATTGATAGAACCGCGCAAATTTATGACGATATCTAAGGCAATGATCATACATATAGGCATCACGTCGAAGACAAGTAGACTGATACTTTCTGCATCTACTACTTTTACTCCACACATCGACCGCTATGCATCATGCATCTAGTGTATTGAGTTCATGACGAACAGAGTAACGCCTTAAGCAAGATGACATGATGTAGAGGGATAATCTCAAAACAACGATAAAACCCCCATCGGTTTACCCTTGATGGCAACTACACGATGCGTGCCTCGCTACCCCTTCTATCACTGGGTGAGGTCACCGCACGGTATGAACCCAAAACCAATCACTTCTCCCATTGCAAGAATCATAGATCTAGTTGACCAAACAAAACCCACAACTCGAAGAGAATTACAAGGATATGAAATCATGCATAAGAGAGATCAGAAGAAAATCAAATAATATTCATAGATAATCTGATCATAAATCCACAATTCATCGGATCTCGACAAACACACCGCAAAAGAAGATTACATCGGATAGATCTCCATGAAGATCATGGAGAACTTTGTATTGAAGATCCAAGAGAGAGAAGAAGCCATCTAGTTACTAGCTATGGACCCGTAGGTCTATGGTAAACTACTCACGCATCATCGGAGAGGTCATGGTGTTGATGAAGAAGCCCTCCGTGTCCAAATCCCCCTCTGGCAGGGCACCAGAACGTGCCCTAGATGGGATCTTGCTAAGACAGAAGCTTGCGGCGGCAGAAAAGTAATTTCGATGATCTCTTTTCTTTTGGGATTTTTAGGGAATATATAGGTGCAACCCCTAGGTCAGAGGGCGCCCAGGAGGCCCACAAGCCTGTGGGCCGTGGCCTCCCCCCTGGCCGTGGGGTGGGGGCTTGTGGGGCCCCTGAGGCTCCCCTGCCTTGCTCTCAAGCTTCCCGATCTTCTTCCGTTACGGAAAAAATCTTTTCGGGGATTTTCTTCCGTTTGGACTATGTTTCAAAATCTCCTCTGAAAGGGGTCAAAAACATGGAAAAATAGGAACTGACACTTGGCACTGAGTTAATAAGTTAGTCCCAAAAAAATATATAAAAGGCATGCAAAACATCCAAAGTTTGACAAGATAATAGCGTGAAACCATAAAAAATTATAGATACGTTGGAGACATATCACCCACCACCGATCAATCACACTCCACGACTAGCCGAATACTCGGGTGTCGTCCATACCAACATCAATCCAGGGGGAGTTTTGTTTGCAATTATCTTTTCGATTTGAGCATGGAACTGGGCATTCCAATTACCGGCCCCTTTCTCGTGAGTGATAGTGAATAAACACATATCGAGGATAACACGCCTAACATGGAAGATATTGATAGCCCCCTGTCACCACATGAGCAGTTCGCGCATGCAAAACAGATTATTTCTTGAAGGTTTAGAGAGTGGCACATGCAAATTTACTTGGAACAGCAGGTAGATACAGCATATAGGTAGGTATGGTGGACTCATATGGAACAACTTTGGGTTTATGGAAGTGGATGCACAAGCAGTATTCCTGTTTAGTACAAGTGAAGGCTAGCAAAAGACTGGGAAGCGACCAACTAGAGAGCGACAATAGTCATCAAAATGCATTGAGATTAACCATTATTGAGTGCATTCATGAGTAGGACATAAATCACCATGAACATGAATATCATAGTGGCTATGTTGATTTTTTTCAACTACATGCGTGAACATGCGCCAAGTCAAGCCACTTGAATCATTCAAAGGAGGATACCATCCTATCATACTACATCATAATCATCTCGAAATTCATGTTGGCATCCAATACAAACCATTATAAGCTCCTAGCTAATTAAGCATGGCATCAGAAACTATGATCTCTAAGTTGTCATTGCAAACATGTTTCTCTCATAACAAAGTTGAATCAGGAACGATGAGCTAGTCATATTTACAAAAACGAAATAGATCGAGTTCATACCAGCTTTTCCAGGCTCAGTCACTTCATCATATATCGTCATTATTGCCTTTCATTTGCACGACCGAATGATGTAAACAATAATAAGAGTGCTCGTGCATTGGACTAAGCTGGAATCTGCAGGCAAACACAAAGAAGAAGACAAAGTAATATGGCTCTTTAATAGATAAACAAATATGCATGCGAGAGCCACTAAATATTGTAACCATGGTCTTCTATGTTGACCCAAAGAAAAAGAAAACTATTTACACGGGAAAGCTCCCAACAAGCAAAAAACGAACGAGAAATCTTTTTGGGTTTTCTCAACTAGACAAACACACGAGAAGAAAGCGACAAAAAGAAATAAACTAGCATGGATGATACAGTGGCAAAGTGTGAACACCGACTAACAAAGTGAAAGTGTAAGCAAGAATAAAAAGTCGGTGAGAAACACGTACTTCCCCAAGCTTAGGCTTTTGGCCTAAATTGGTCTACTCCCATGGATGGTCCGGGCGATACCCAAAATCATAATGGGGGTTGTACGGGAGCGCTGCAGCCACTACCTGAATAGCTGCCTGATGACCCACAAGTATAGGGGATCAATCGTAGTCCTTTCAATAAGTAAGAGTGTCGAACCCAACGAGGAGCAGAAGGATTTGACAAGTGGTTTTCAGCAAGGTAATATCTGCAAGCACTGAAATTATCGGTAACAAGTGATTGTATGGTGAGGTGATTTGTAGCAAGCAACAAGTAACAAAAGTAGCAACGGTGCAGCAATGTGGCCCAATCCCATTTGTAGCAAGGTAGAAGCCTGGACAAAGTCTTATAGGAGGAAAAACGCTCCCAAGGACACACGGGAATTTCTGTCATGCTAGTTTTCATCATGTTCATATGATTCGCATTCGTTACTTTGATAGTTTGATATGTCGGTGGACCGGCTCTTGGGTATTGCCCTTACTTGGACAAGCATCCCACTTATGATTAACCCCTCTCGCAAGCATCCGAAACTACGAAAGAAGAATTAAGACAAAGTCTAACCATAGCATTAAACTAGTGGATCCAAATCAGCCCCTTACGAAGCAACGCGTAAACTAGGGTTTAAGCTTCTGTCACTCTAGCAACCCATCATCTACTTACTACTTCCCAATGCCTTCCTCTAGGCCCAAATAATGGTGAAGTGTTATGTAGTCGACATTCACATAACACCACTAGAGGAAAAACAACATACAACACATCAAAATATCGAACGAATACCAAATTCACATGACTACTATTATCATGACTTATCCCATGTCCTCGGGAACAAAAGTAACTACTCACAAATCATAATCATGTTCATGACCAGAGAGGTAATGAGTAGGATCAAGGATCTGAACATAAACTCTTCCACCAAATAATCCAACTAGCATCAACTACAAGGAGTAATTAACACTACTAGCAACTTTACAAGTACCAATCGGAGCCGTGAGACAGATATTGGTTACAAGTGATGAACTAGGGTTTATAGATGAGATGGTGCTAATGAAGATGTTGATGGTGATGAGTCCCCTCCGATGAGTGGAGTGTTGGTGATGACGATGGCGACGATTTCCTCCTCCGGGAGGGAAGTTTCCCCGGCAGGATCGTCCTGCCGGAGCTCTAGATTGGTTCTGCTCAAGTTCCGCCTCGTGGCGGCGGCGAATCCACGAAAAAGATTCCTTCCGATTTTTTCCTGGACGAAACCCTTCATATAGCCAAAGCTGAGCGCCGGAGGGGCAACAGGGGGCCCACAAGCCCCCCAGGCCCGGCCAGGGGGGTAGGCCTGGCCTGGCAAGCTTGTGTCCTCCAGGTGGCGCCCCTCTGGTACTTCTTCCGCCCAGTATTTTTTATATATTCCCAAAAAGTTCCACGTTGATTTTCACGGCTTTTGGAGTTGCGCAGAATAGGCATCTCAAACTTGCTTCTTTTTGAAGCCAGAATTCCAGCTGTCGGCATTCTCCCTCTTCATGTAAACCTTGCAAAATAAGAGAGAAAAGTCATAAGTATTGTAGTGTGAAGTGAAATAACAACCCAAGAAGCGATAAATATCAACATGAAAGCATGATGCAAAATGGACGTATCAACTCCCCTAAGCTTAGACCTCGCTTGTCCTCAAGCGAAAGCCTAGCTCAATAAATATGTCCACATGTTTAGGGAGAGAGGTGTCGACAAAACACGATACGAACATGCATGCATCATGACCACGATCAGAAAAACAATACCAACATATAATCTCTCATGCCAAAGTGATAATTCCTTCACAAAGTAAAACATGGATCAAGAACCTTACCGAGAAGTAACAACTGATAGCCTGTAGTCATGGAAGCAATTGCAATTTATCACAACATCAAAAAGAGTCAAATGAGAGCTGATGACCCATAAGTATAGGGGATCAATTGTAGTCCTTTTGATAAGTAAGAGTGTCGAACCCAACAAGGAGCAGACGGATCTGACAAGTGGTTTTCACCAAGGAAGTATCTACAAGCACTGAAATTATCGGTAACAAGTGATTGTGTGGTGAGATGATTCGTAGCAAGCAACAAGTAACAAAAGTAGCAACGGTGCAGCAAAGTGGCCCAATCCCTTTTGTAGCAAGGGACAAGCCTGGACAAACTCTTATAGGAGGTAAAACGCTCCGGAGGACACATGGGAAATTCTGTCAAGCTAGTTTTCATCATGTTCATATGATTCGCGTTTGTTACTTTGATAGTTTGATATGTGGGTGGACCGGCGCTTGGGTACTGCCCTTACTTGGACAAGCATCCCACTTATGATTAACCCCTCTCGCAAGCATCCGCAACTACGAAAGAAGAATTAAGACAAAGTCTTACCATAGCATTAAACTAGTGGATCCAAATCAGCCCCTTAAGAAGCACCACATAAACTAGGGTTTAAGCTTCTGTCACTCTAGCACCCCATCAACTACTTACTACTTCCCAATGCCTTCCTCTAGGCCCAAATAATGGTGAAGTGCTATGTAGTCGACGTTCACATAACACCACTAGAGGAAAAACAACATACAACACATCAAATTGCCGAACAAATACCAAATTCACATGACTAGTATTAGCATGACTTATCCCATGTCCTGAGGAACATAAGTAACTACTCACAAAGCATAATCATATTCATGACCAGAGAGGTAATGAGTAGCATCAAGGATCTGAACATAAACTCTTCCACCAAGGAATCCAACTAGCATCAACTACAAAGAGTAATCAACACTACTAGCAACCATACAAGTACCAATAGGAGTCGCGAGATGGAGATTGGTTACAAGTGATGAACTAGGGTTTGGATATGAGATGGTGCTGATAAAGATGTTGATGGTGATGAGTCCCATCTGATCAGAGGAGCGTTGGAGATGGCGATGGCGACGATTTCCCCCTCCGGGAGGGAAGTTTCCCCGGCAGGATCGTCCTGCCGGAGCTCTAGATTGGTTCTGCTCAAGTTCCGCCTCGTGGTGGCGGCGAATCCACGAAAAAGCTCCTCTTTGATTTTTTTCCGGACGAAACCCTTCATATAGCAGAAGAGGGGGGCCAGTGGGCCAACAGGCTGCCCACAAGCCCCGTAGGCGCGGCCAGGGGGGTGGCCACGCCTAGCAGGCTTGTGGCCACCTGCTGGCGCCCCTCTGGTGCTTCTTCGGCCCAGTATTTTTTATAAATCCAGAAAAAAATCATCGTTGATTTTTACGATGTTTAGAGTTGCTCAAAATAGGTATCTCAAACTTTCTACCCTTTCAGGCCAGAATTCCAGCTGCCGACATTCTTCCTCTTCATGTAAACCTTGCAAAATAAGAGAGATAAGGCATAAGTATTGTACCGTGAAGTGAAATAACAGCCCAATAAGCGATAAATATCAACATGAAAACATGATGCAAAATGGACGTATCAACTCCCCCAATCTTAGACCTCGCTTGTCCTCAAGCGAAAGCCTAGCTCAATAGATATGTACACATGTTTAGGGAGAGAGGTGTCGACAAAACAAGATACGAACATGCATGCATCATGATCATGATCAGTACAGCAATACCAACATATAATCTCTCATGCCAAAGTGATAATTCCTTCACAAAGTAAAGCATGGATCAAGAACCTTACCGAGAAGTAACAACCGATAGCCTGTAGTCATGGAAGCAATTGCAATTTATCACAACATCATAAAGAGTCAAATAAGAGCTTATAAAGCAAATCCACATACTCAATCATCCTTTCGTTCTCTACAATTGCTACAACTCACGTGGTACTCATGAGATCAATGTTTCAGTTGGATACAGAGAAAGATATGGGCTTATAGTTTTGCCTCCCAACTGCATACCTCAAGGGTAATGTCAACAATAATAACTCATGAATACTTACTTCCAAGTTGACATATGAATATAGATCTTTCCCAAGCATATGACATTAGCCAAGATAAAGGCGAAACAAGGAATTGGTGAAGATCACCATGACTCTTTCAGGGAAAAAAGTAAAGGTACAAGATAGGCCCTTCGTAGTGGGAAGCAGAGATTGTCATGCACTTTTGAGGTTTGGATGCGTGTCCTCTTAGTGCGGAGGAACGTCACTTTATATTGCCTCCTGTGATAAAGAACTTTATTATGCGGTCTGTCTCTTTTATGTCTTCCTCGTCACAGGTTCGTACAAAGCTTATTTTCCACACACTAATAGATCATACATATTAGAGAGCATTTTTTATTGCTTGCACCGATGACAACTTACTTGAGGGATCTTATTCAATCCATAGGTAGGTATGCTGGACTCTCATGGCAAAACTGGGTTGAAGGTTTATGGATGCACAAGTAGTATCTCTACTTGGTGCGAGAGTTTTGGCTAATATGAGATGGAAGCAATGGTCACACGCTAAGGTATATCTAATCATATAACATTGTTCGGAACCAAGCAAACACAATTCATTATGTTGTCTTCCTTGTCCAACATCTACTTCTAGGAATGTAATATTTTAGCGAGTGTTCACAAGCATAGATGGTGTCAGAGATGATATATTTATATGTGAACCTCTCCTTCTTTATCACTTCCTATTAATTCCAGCAATGACCAAGGTCTACATTTGTCTACCCTCAACAAGTCTCAATCATCATTCTTTTTATATGTGAAGCCATCACTTACCATAAGATCATTACATGATATTTCATGTTTTTGTTCTTTTCTCAATCTATTGATCTTGGCAAGAGGCAAATCCATTCAACTAAGACACTCTTTATTATATGGCCCACGAGCTCGAATACATCGGGGGTGACACAAAGCAAAACTCAAGACTAAAACACTAAGACTCTTCATCTACTAGAGAAAGAGAAAACTGAAAAGGAACAAACTAAAACAAAGGTAAAGGCAAAAGATGTGATGGTGATACGATACCGGGGCAACTCCCCCAAGCTTGGCACAAGCCAAGGGGATTTCCCATACCCATGCTCAATTGTCTTCCTTTGGAGGTGATGGTGGTGGAGTTGTTGCAGAGGTCTTGAGCTTGTTTAATTTCCACTTGAGCATAAAATTCTGCTCCCTCAGATCATCATGTTCCTCTTCAAGCTTCAACACCCTTTGGCATAATTCCTGCTTACTCTCCTGCAAGAAACGAGAAGGGATAAACAAAGTCTTAGGCTTCTTCCTTGAGTCAGGGAGGCTCGACTTCTTGAACTCCACATGCGTGTGTCCAGGTTGAGGTAGAGGAGCCTCCTCTTCATCGGAACTTGTTTGTTCCTTCTCCTTGGGATCATAATCTTCTTCCTCATCAATGGTCCAGCAATAAGGATCCAAGTCCCCATAGATCTTGGGGTCAGCAAGGTAATGTCACGCCCAAGATGCGACCCTATCCTCAATTTGGCACAAAGGCCTCGTCCGGGATAGAAGCGCATCTCGTCGTGTCGTAAGAATGGATATCGTTACAAGTACATGTACTGAAAAGAAGAGATATATACATAGAATTGTCTTACACTCGCCACAAGCTACATCAGAGTCACATCAGTACAATACATAGTTATCATGAATAAGAGCAGGGTCTGACTACGGACAAAAACAAATGAGAAAAGAAGAACGACGTCCATCCTTGCTATCCCAGGCTGACGGCCTGGAACCCATCCTAGATCGATGAAGAAGAAGAAGAAGAAGAAGAAGCAACTCCAAATGTACAATCAACGCGCTCGCGTCAAGTAACCTTTACCTGTACCTGCAACTGGTGTTGTAGTAATTTGTGAGCCACAGGGGACTCAGCAATCTCATTTCCAAAGGTATCAAGACTAGCAAAACTTAATGGATGAGGTATGGTTAAGTGGTGAGGTTGCAGCAGCGGCTAAGCATATATTTGGTGGCTAAACTTACGAGTACAAGAAATAAGAGGGGGGAAGATCTACGCATAGCGGACGTGATCTACTGATGATCAAATGAATGATCCTGAACACCTACCTACGTCAGACATAACCCCACATGTCCTCGATCGGAGAAGGAACTCGCGAAAGAGAGAGTCACGGTTACGCACACAGTTGGCATATTTTAATTTAGTTAACTTCAAGTTATCTAGAACTAGTGTTAAACAAAGTTTCCACGTTGCCACATAACCGCGGGCACGGCTTTCCGAAAGATTTAACCCTACAGGGGTTCTCCAACTAGTCCATCACAAATTACCACAAGCCGCATAGAAATCCTCGATCACGAAGCTCGCAATCTCGTCGGGCTCCTTAGTGGAAAACCTCAACTCTGAGATTACCCAAAGCATCACCAGAATTCCCATGCACAAGATATCTCGTCAAAGGTAAAACTAATCCAGGAAGGCCGCCCGACGTGTCGACGATCCCGATAGGAGCCGCGTATCTCGTTCTCAGGAGACGATGGATAAGCATAGCGTATGGTGGCCTGATAGAAATCTCCCGAGTTGCCCCGGGTTGGCCCCACAAACGGTTCTAGTTTTGGACCAGCACCATCAGCACTGCCCCCCTGTATTATGTAGAATTACTCCTCGGGTAGCGCTAACTCCCTATGCATTTCAAATTGACAGAATTATTATGTTGGGCGAATAGTACCAATGTTGGGCCTTGTCACCAGCTTTAATCTAAAACGAATTATCAAGGGGGTCCCCATAACAACCCCGATCGTGTTAGGAGTGCTCAATTATGGAACATAACACCGGTAGCCGAAACTAAGGGGGCAAAGGTGGAACAAAACACCAAGCTAGAAAGGCCAAGCCTTCCACCTTTTACCAAGTATATAGGTGCATTTAATTAAATAGCATTAATATGGTGATATGACAAGGAACCCATGTTATCACATGGAAGCAACTGCACCTGCAACTAGCAACGCTAACACAGGGTTAAGCAAGCGGTAACATAGCCAATCGGTGGTTTGCTAGGTTGAATAGGTTGAAGGTTTTCATGGCATTGTTGAGAGGCTGATATTTAACATGTGGTAGACAACGAGACATAAGCGAAAGAAGCGATAAAACTAGCATGGCAATAATAGTAATGGTATCTGGGGAAATGGTCATCTTGCCTGAGATCCCTCTTGGAAGAAGAATGCCTCCGTGAAGCAGACGAACCGACGTAGTCGATCGGGTCCTCACAATCCGGCACGCTGCGGAACTCTATCGAGACTAAGCAAACCGAAAACACAAATCAACACACGGAATTCACCACACGATGCACAACACAAATGATGCATGAGCATCTGAATACATGCAAGTCATGGCATGGCAATTCATGTCAATCAAACACTACACATTAAGTGAAGTTCAATATGCAACGAGTTCCATATTGACGAAACTCCACATTTATTTATTTAGTTCTATCCCGATTAGATACACGGAAATATTAAATGTGGTTAAACATGGCAAGAGGTGAAGCGCAATTAATCTACCTAACTAGGCATTTTAACTAAGGTCAGAAACATCATATAGCATGTCCAATATAACCCCATTCGTTAAAATCTAATTCTATCCAGATTTGTCCTAATCACTTTTTATGTCCGTTAAACCGCAAAGTAAAGTGGTTAACGTGAAACTACACGTCATACTAGTCCATTTACATATATGGACCAACTCCAACGGAGTTACGAACTAAAAGATACGAGCAACACGAGATCGTATGCCATGGATGCATCACGCATGCAATTACAGTCACAACACGTTCCGGTACCGATAGCTCGACGAGATACCGGTGCCAATGAATTGGACGTGTGTGCATATCATTTCAAACAAAATGATGGGGAGATCCCGATTACCGGGTTCCCCATGTGCCGGAGGCAGATTATGGGGTATCTGCAACTAGCAAAAAAACTACAAGAAGAAAAGGAAAAGAAAAAAAAACAAAAACATAATAATTTGGCCTCTATGGGATTTGGCAGCAGGACCTCCTGCATAATAATTCGGCCTCTATGGGATTTCATCGCAGGACCTCCTGCATAATAATTCGGCCTCTATGGGATTTGACCCCAGGACCTCCTGCATGTGGATTCACAGGGGAACCAGTACGACGTGCAGAAGCTAGTGCTTACAAAGGGGCAAGGCTGAACATAAAACAGATGCACTACTTAAAACTCTGAAAACGAAAATAAATGCAGAAGCTAAAATAATGCAGTCATGGGGATTTGATCCCTAGACCTCGAGGAGGTAGCACTGCTGCGCTAACCATCGTGCTAGCAGACTACTTGCGGCAGATAACAGCGGTGATGGCATATAACCCCTGCTGCAAAACGGATCTAGCCAAAACACTGAATTTCAGTAGCGCTAGAACTGCTCACATCAGGGAAATAGAGGCCGAGGTCCATGGCGATCTGGGCAGGGGATGAGGTTCCGGAGGCGCGGAAACGGCGGGGTTCGAGAGATCCGACACCGGGATTTCCATTCCCGGCGTCAAGGAGGCTTGGGGGCGCGGGCATACGAGCTCCATGGGCGGTGACCATGGTGTCAGGTTCCTGTCAAGACAGAGAGTTTAGGGAAAATAGTAAAGGCAGGGAGGGGTCTCGCTGGAGGAGCGCAGGGCAGAGGGCCGGTCCTGGAGCGTGGCTGCTGCGCTCAGCTTGGTCAACGCACAGGCAGATCGAGGCGCTCGACGCACAGGCGAGGGAGACGGGGGAGAGCCGGGCTCGGCGGATGCGCGGACGCAGGGAGTTGCAGCGCTTGACGTGAGCACGGGGGCGGCGGGATCGAGCATTCTCTTTCTAGGCACGAGGCTGCGCTGTCGAGACAAAGGGAGAGGATCGAGACGAGGAGCTGTGCACGCTAGGGTAAGCAGGTGGGGCGGCGCTGTCTTCGGCTGCAGAAGGCCCAACTGGCCGGCAGGGCTGGGCTCACTCTCCTTCTCTCTCACGGAAACAAAGAAAGGAAGCGAGAAAGAAAAGAGAAAAAAATGTTGAATGGAGAAAAGGAAAAGAGGGTTAGGAAAGAATTTGAGAATAGGGGTTCAACGGACAAACCCATGACGGTTTGCGGTCGAACGGGGTTGATCCGGACCGAACGGTTATGACCGCCCGATTCGGGTTCCAGGAGGTTCAACCTAGGCTGCGCGTATGGTCGGTGAACTGTGCAGAGGGGCTAGGCCTAGAAGAGGGGGACAACGGCACCCGGCAATGAAATTTTAAAACATCGAGAAACGTCCGATGGTAGACCGAATACGGTGCCGCTACGGTCGACCGTTCGGGTACCAGACGAACTCCGATTGCGACGAAATTTGACAGGTGGCCTAGCTACACCTAATTAAGACCGCACGTCAAGTCTCAACCCAATCAGAGAAATTTTTGCACACACTTTTACAAACAGGGTTTGACGATGTCGCGGGTGCGTGCGTGTGCAGTCGGGCTCAGAACAGACAACGACGAGAACCGACAACTAACAACGGATGCAACTTTTGAAAACTGGCGGCAACAGAGATGCCGATGCAATGCAGATGATGCGCATGATGCCATGATGATGCCACAAAAGAAAATAGACACCCGACGAAAACGAAATAAAGGGGGAATCTTCTGGAACGTCGGTCTCGGGCTGTCACAACTCTCCTACACTACAAGAGGATCTCGCCCCGAGATCCAAGAATGAAAGGGGGAGAGGATGAGAAAGAACAAGAGGTAAAAACTTAGTCGCTTCTTTGACAAACGAGTGAAACCAATGATCTTTGAAGGTTACAAAGAGATGAGGAATAACATGAGAAACAAGAAAGAATTCACGGATAATTTCAGCAGCACTTCGGTAGGAAAATGGGACAAAAAATTCGATAAGATGGGAGAAATAGACAATATTCATTACAAACAACTAAATAGAACAAGGGAACACCATGATCTTGATAGAACAAGATGATAGACCCAAAAGAGCAACATCACAATCCCTTTGGAACAAGAGAATATGAACTAGCTCAAGCGGAAGAAAAGAATGAAGAAAAGAATGACAACTACTATCTCAAATGAACTTGACAAGCACCCTTACGAGAAGAATTGAACGGAGTTGTTGGAAAAACAACAGCGAAAAGAACAAGACAGTTTTGGGCTTATGGAAACCTTTTCAAACTAATGAAGTGACAACCAGCCACTAACAGAACAAGGATTGTTTGGGAGAAACAAGATATGGACAATTTCTTACACCAAGAGGATACATTGAGAACTTGGATTAATGACAAGCACCATGATAGCAACAATCCATAGGAAAAGCTTTAGGTGAAATCCAAACCAAGATAGCTCAATGAACAAATCATGGGTTGAAAATATCTCATGACCATAGAATTGGTGGGTTTAATTATCTCATTCTTGAAAGGAAATCACTTCGAGGCTCCTACACTAACAAGAATGCTATAATACCACCTCAAAGGATAAAGGAAGAAGAAATGCACTTGGAAATGGGAGAGAAGAAAACTTGAGGTTCTCCAATAAGAATCTTGAAGAACACTTTGAGAATGAATTGAAACCTTGATGAACCACCAAGAAGGACCTCCGTATAAAAAATGAATGACGCAACGACATGAAGGTAGAAAATAATAAGATTATGGCCTTGCCAAGATTTAGATGAAGCAACATGAAGAGATACTTGAGAAAACTTGGAACTCCGGAAAAGAAAGATAAGAACACTAGAGAAAAGGAATTGATATCGTGAGCCACTCCGGAAGAAGAATTGAAATCATTTGATGAAACAAGAATAAGAGCTATGTTATGCTTATCCTTCATCAAGTTTAATTGATGACAAGCAACGGATTTAGCATACAACTTATTATACTTGAAAGAAACTTGAAGAGAGAGATAGGTAAGCACCACTTGAAGCATAAAAGAAGGAAGCACCGGTAAGAATTCACAATTGAATGGGAAAAGCAAGAATTAATGGAGATACATAAGAATGAAGAGATAGTGATCCACCTAACAGAAAACTTGAATAAGGCACCGGAATAAACGAGAGACGAACGAAGAGACAACAATTGAGAAGAATTGAGGATGAAGCTGAAAGATGAGAAGGAAGAATCTTCTAAAATGGTGGCCTTCGGAGGGTCGAGAATGAAAACAACTTAGAAATGCACCGGATAGCAAGAAAGGGATTGCTCAAGATTGAAAACAATTCAAGACGATGCCACAAGGCTGAAATGATGAATCTCCAAGAGAATGGACCAAGATTTGAGAGAAACACTCCTTCGGTCTTCAAAGCTGAAACTGACCAGAAGAACACCACCAAGAATAACCGACACACTCCGAAATAATGAAGAATGCAAGGTTGAGCCAAATACGAGAATTAATTCGAATAGGCCTTGGAGAAGGGATATGACTGATGAAATTCACACTTATGTCATAGTTGAAAAGAATTGAACACCTCCGGAAAGATTACATAGCTATATAAGATCCTGGGAAAAACCTGTGGGTTATGGGCCCACTCAAAGAAACCACCGTTAGAAAAGATTGCTTAGAAGAGAGATATTGCACCGGTATGAAGAGAACTAGATGAGGTTAGCACCTTGAAATAATTAACGAATTGAAAACGAGAAACTTCTGAGCTAACTTCAACACTCCGGATAGAAAAGAGAGGAAAGAATAACAAGTAGACTGATAAGAATTTCCAACACCGGAAAGAATTGAAAGATGAATAGGATATGATGACACGGATAATTGCATTGAATTCGCCGGAAAAGATAACAAGACTGAATACAGATGAACACGAAGCTCCTGAGAATCTTCACAAGAATCACCGGATAGGACACGGAAGAAAAGATAGCGGAAGCACAAGACAGAAAACTCTTGGATAAAAATTGAATCAGTGAGAAAAGGGGGGGGGAGGGTGGGAAAAAACAAAGACAACTTGGGCTAGATGAGATGAACTCCGGAATAAAATGAGAGAATGATCTTGCAAAATTGGAGAGGATTGAGTTCACTTGGAGAGAAACACACCGGTTGAAAAAGTATTGATACGATGGCTCCGGTTGAAAAGAATTGATAAGACGATCTGATTGAGCAAAGAATTTGTATTCATATAAAAATATGAGAACACAGATTAGGAAAGATCTGAAATCACCACTTGACATCGAAGCAACACGAATTACCAAATTCAACAAAACAAAGGGTGCGGCTTGCAATTAGCCAGAACAAGCTCATGAGAAAGATTTCATCCGATATTTTCATGGAGACGATAGCACGGGCTCGATCCTTACAGTAGCCATCAATTGCAAGGAAGTGCACCCGACATACGAAGCATCCCCGAGTCGTAGCATGCTACAAGGACTCTTTAAGACACAACGTGTACCGCTGTAAGTCGACCCTCAACAAACGAATCCACTAGATGTCGAACCCCAACCTACATCATGCATTTGTTGGAAGATTGTCCTATAAGTAACTACTTGAATTCCCACCTATGAATTCCCGAAATATCTGGTCATGCAATCTGGTACACGGATACAAGGAGTAATAATCACACAACTCCTATACTAACCCGTCACTTGTATCACATCCGTCAACACACGACCAGAATCTCGGACCATCATCTACAATAGACCCTCATGATCACAACGATACAAAGTATGGCAGTACTCCCGAACAATCTGCACCAGTACTGGGGACATCGGGGTTATCTCGCCACTACTAGTATTGAAGCAATTACGAACATCCTTCGTTCTGAGATACTAAGAAATCTGAATGATAACAATGTGCTCAAGAATCCCCTGGAGCTCAACTCCCTGGAAGAAAATCAAGTCAGACAGGAGGCACCAAGACAGAACTCCGTCACATCGGCATCATATAGATTCCAAGAATATCCGCATGATCCTAATTTTCTTTTTGACTGAGAAGAGGAGTAGAGTAAATTATTATGTCAAGATTCCTCACTAGAGCATAGAAGAGGAGAAAAAAGAATCCTACTCTCAGTTATATAACTAAGACTCAAATAGTTTTTCACTAAACTCGACTCGGCCAAGTTCGATCAATCAAGGGGAATCTTAGGTCGGTACTGCTCTGATACCAACTTGTCACGCCCAAGATGCGACCCTATCCTCAATTTGGCACGAAGGCCTCGTCAGGGATAGAAGCGCATCTCGTCGTGTCGCAAGAATGGATATCGTTACAAGTACATGTACTGAAAAGAAGAGATATATACATAGAATTGTCTTACACTCGCCACAAGCTACATCAGAGTCACATCAGTACAATACATAGTCATCATGAATAAGAGCAGGGTCCGACTATGGATGAAAACAAACGAGAAAATAAGAATGACGTCCATCCTTGCTATCCCAGGCTGCCGGCCTGGAACCCATCCTAGATCGATGAAGAAGAAGAAGAAGAAGAAGAAGGAACTCCAAATGTACAATCAACGCGCTCGCGTCAAGTAACCTTTACCTGTACCAACAACTGGTGTTGTAGTAACCTGTTGCCCACATGGGACTCAACAATCTCATTTCCAAAGGTATCAAGACTAGCAAAACTTAATGGATGAGGTATGGTTAAGTGGTGAGGTTGCAGCAGTGGCTAAGCATATATTTGGTGGCTAAACTTACGAGTACAACAAATAAGAGGGGGGAAGATCTACGCATAGCGGACGTGATCTACTGATGATCAAATGAATGATCCTGAACACCTACCTACGTCAGACATAACCCCACCGTGTCCTCGATCGGAGAAGGAACTCGCGAAAGAGACAGTCACGGTTACGCACACAGTTGGCATATTTTAATTAAGTTAACTTCAAGTCATCTAGAACCAGTTTTAAAAAAAGTTTTCACGTTGCCACATAACCGCAGGCATGGATTTCCAAAAGATTTAACCCTGCAGGGGTTGCTCCAACTAGTCCATTGCAAATTACAACAAGCTGCATAGAAATCCTCGATCACGAAGCTCGCAATCTCGTCGGACTCCTCAGTGGAAAACCTCAACTCTGAGATTGCCCAAAGCATCATCAGAATACCGATGCACAAGATATCTCGTCAAAGGTAAAACTAATCCAGCAAGCGGTAACATAGCCAATCGGTGGTTTGCAAAGTTGAATAGGTTGAAGGTTTTCATGGCATTGTTGAGAGGTTGATATTTAACATGTGGTAGGCAACGAGACATAAGTGAAAGAAGTGATAAAACTAGCATGGCAATGATAGTAATGGTATCTGGTGAAATGGTCATCTTGCCTGAGATCCCGCTTGGAAGAAGAATGCCTCCTGAAGCAGACGAACCGACGTAGTCGAACGGGTCCTCACAATCCGGCACACGGCGGAACTCTATCGAGACGAAGCAAACCAAAAACACAAATCAACACACGGAATTCACCACACGATGCACAACACAAATGATGCATGAGCAGCTGATACATGCAAGTCACGGCATGGCAATTCATGTCAATCAAACACTACACATTAAGTGAAGTTCAATATGCAACGAGTTGCATATTGACGGAACTCCACGTTTATTTATTTAGTTCTATCCCGATCAGATACACGTCAATATTAAATGTGGTGAAACATGGCAAGAGGTGAAGCGCAATTAATCTACCTAACTAGGCATTTTAACTGAGGTCAGAAACATCATATAGCATCTCCGATATGACCCCATGCATTAAAATCTAATTCTATCCAGATTTGTCCTAATCACTTTTTATGTTTGTTAAACCGCAAAGTAAAGTGGTTCACGTGAAACTACACGTCATACTAGTCCATTTACATATAAGGACCAATTCCAACGGAGTTACGAACTAAAAGATACGAGCAACACGAGATCGTATGCCATGGATGCATCACGCATGCAATTACAGTCACAACACGTTCCGGTACCGATAGCTCGACGAGATACCGGTGCCAATGAATTGGACGTGTGTGCATATCATTTCAAAAAAAATGATGGGGCGATCCCGATTACCGGGTTCCCCATGTGCCGGAGGAAGATTATGGGGTATCTGCAACTCGAAAAAAAACTACAAGAAGAAAAGGAAAAGGAAAAAACAGAAACATAATAATTCGGCCTCTATGGGATTTGACCCCACGACCTCCTGCATGTGGATTGACAAGGGAACCAGTACGACATGCAGAAGCTAGTGCTTACAAAGGGGCAAGGTTGAACATAAAACAGATGCACTACTTAAAACTCTGAAAACGAAAATAAATGCAGAAGCTAAAATAATGCAGTCATGGGGATTTGATCCCTGGACCTCAAGGAGGTAGCACTCCTGCGCTAACCATCGTGCTAGCAGACTACTTTCGGCAGATAATAGCGGTGATGGCATATAACCCCTGCTGCAAAACGCATCTAGCCAAAACACTGAATTTCAGTAGCGCTAGAACTGCTCATATCGGGGAAACAGAGGCCGAGGTCCATGGCGATATGGGCAGGGGATGAGGTTCCGAAGGCGCGGGAACGGCGGGGTTCGAGAGATCCGACACCGGGGTTTCCATTCCCGGCGTCGAGGAGGCTTGGGGAAGCGGGCATACGAGCTCCATGGGCGGCGACCATGGCGTCAGGTTCCTGTCGAGACAGAGAGGTTAGGGAAAATAGGAAAGGCAGGGAGGGGTCTCGCGGGAGGAGTGCAGGGCAGAGGGCCGGTCCTGGAGCATGGCTGCTGTGCTCGGCTTGGTCAACACGCAGGCAGGTCCAGGCGCTCGACGCGCAGGCGAGGGAAGCAGGGGCGAGCCGGGCTCGGCGGATGCACGGACGCAGGGAGTTGCAGCGCCTTACGCGAGCACATAGACGGCGGGATCGAGCGCTCTCTTTCTGGGTAGGAGGCGGCGCTGTCGGGACGAGGGGAGAGGATCGAGACGAGGAGCTATGCACGCTAGGGTAAGCACGTGGGGTGGCAGTGTCTTGGGCTGCAAAAGGCCCAACTGGTCGGCAGGGCTGGGCTCACTCTCCTTCTCTCTCACGGAAACAAAGAAAGGAAGCGAGAATGAAAAGAGAAAAAAAATGTTGAATGGAGAAAAGGAAAAGAGGGTTAGGAAAGAATTTCAGACTAGGGGTTCAACGGACAAACCGATGATGGTTTGCGGTCGAACGGGGTTGATCCGGACCGAACGGTTATGACCGCCCGATTTGTGTTCCACAAGGTTCAACCTAGGCTGCACGTAGGGTCGGTGAACTGTGCAGAGGGGCTAGGCCTAGAAGAGGGGGAAAACGACAACCGACAATGAAATTTTAAAACATCAAAAAACGCCGACGGTAGACCGAATACGGTGCCGCTACGGTCGACCGTTCGGGTACCAGACGAACTCCGATTGCGACGAAATTTGACAGGTGGCCTAGCTACAACTAATTAAGACCGCACGTGAAGTCTCAACCCAATCAGAGAAAGGTTTGCACACACTTTTACAAACAGGGTTTGACGATGCCGCGGGTGCGTGCGTGTGCGGTCGGGCTCAGAATGGACAATAACGAGAACCGGCAACTAACAACGGATGCAACTTTTGAAAAATGGCGGCAACGGAGATGCCGATGCAATGCAGATGATGCGCATGATGCGATGATGATGCGACAAAAGAAAATAGACAGTCGACAAAAATGAAATAAAGGGGAATCTTCTGGAACGTCGGTCTCGGGCTGTCACACGCAATCTCCCACATAGCTTTCCCCCTCTGAATCTTGAGAAGACATCTTGCCCTAAATCTGCGGAAGAACATAGGAAAATCGCGTTATACAGGGGTCAGACCTCACGGGAGAATGTATAATGATTTTTTCCAGACCAAAAGGAGTACTCTGCACGAAAACGGAGTCCGGCAAGCGTACGAGGTGTCCACAAGCCCCCCAGGTGCGGCCAGGGGGTGGGCCCGCGCCTCGTAGGCCTGTCACCTCCTCGCGCGCTTTCCGGACTACTTCCAATTTTTCCATTTTTTCAAATATTCCAAAATGGAGAAAAATTCCTACTCGAAAAGTTTTGGAGTCTGTTTTCTTACCGAATCACATACCTCTTCGTTTTCGGAGTCTGAAACAGGCTGATAAATATCCCTTAGGTATTCTTTCGGAGTTATAGTATTGATAATATTGCTTTCAAAATTTATGGGAGTACCTGAGATATAATGCTTGATTCTCTGCCCATTTACAACTCTCACACAATTACCTTCCATGTTGTTGATCTTGATAGCACCGGAACGATATAGTTCCTCAACAACATAGGGACCTTCCCATTTAGAGAGAAGCTTTCCTGCAAAGAATCTTAAACAAGAGTTATATAGCAAGACATAATAACCTACATTGAACTCACGCTTTTGTATCCTCCTATCATGCCACCTCTTAACCTTTTCTTTGAACAACTTGGCATTCTCATATGCCTGAGTTCTCCATTCATCAAGCGAGCTAATATCAAATAACCTCTTCTCACCGGCAAGTTTGAAATCAAAGTTGAGCTCTTTGATTGCCCAATAAGCTTTATGCTCTAGCTCAAGAGGTAAATGACATGCTTTACCGTAAACCATTTGTATGGAGACATGCCCATGGGATTCTTACAGGCAGTCCTATAAGCCCACAGTGCATCATCGAGCTTCTTAGACCAATTCTTTCTAGACCTGTTAACAGTCTTTTGCAGAATCAGTTTAATCTCTCTATTGCTTACCGCTACTTGACCACTGGACTGAGGGTGATAGGGAGACACAATTCTATGGTTGACATCATACTTAGCAAGCATTTTACGGAAAGCACCATGAATGAAATGTGAACCACTATCGGTCATTAGATATCTAGGGACTTGAAATCTAGGGAAAATAACTTCTTTAAGCATCCTGATAGAAGTGTTGTGATCAGCACTACTAGTGGGGATAGCTTCTACCCATTTAGTGATGTAATCGACAACAACTAGGATATGAGTATACCCGTTCGATTTTGGAAAAGGTCCCATATAATCAAAGCCCCAGACATCAAATGGATCAATGACAAGTGAATAGTTCATAGGCATTTCCTGACGCTTGCTAATATTACCTATTCTTTGACATTCGTCACAAGACAAGACAAACTTACGTGCATCCTTGAAGAGATTGGGCCAATAGAAACCTGATTGCAATACCTTGCGTGCAGTTCTATCTCCCGCATGGTGTCCTCCGTAGGCCTCGGAGTGACACTTCTATAGGATTTGTCCCTGTTCATGTTTAGGTATACAAAGTCTAATAACACCATCTACTCCTTCCTTATAAAGGTGACGATCATCCCAAAAGTAGTGTCTCAAGTCAAAGAAGAATTTCTTCTTTTGCTGGTATGTGAAACTAGGTGGTATATATTTGGCAACGATATAGTTTGCATAATCAGCATACCACGGTGCACTACGTGAAGCATTGATGAAATCAATTTCTCATCGGGAAAGCTATCATCAATAGGTTGTGGGTCATCAAGAACGTTCTCCAACCTAGACAAGTTATCTGCTACAGGGTTATCAACACCCTTCCTGTCGACAACGTGCAAATCAAATTCTTGTAGCAAGAGAACCCATCTGATAAGTCTAGGTTTAGTGTCTTTCTTCTCCATAAGGTACTTAATAGCAGCATGATCAGTGTGAATAGTGACTTTGGAATCAACTATGTAAGACCTGAACTTTTCACATGCAAACACAACTGCTAAAAATTCCTTTTCAGTAGTAGCATATTTCTTTGGACACTGTCTCGAGTTTTACTGACATAGTGAATAATATTCAACTTCTTATCAACTCTTTGCCCTAGAACAACACCAACAGCATAATCACAAGCATCACACATGATCTCAAAAGGTAAGTTCCAATCAGGTGGTGGAACAATAGGTGCAGTTATCAAAGCCTTCTGAAGTATTTCGAAGGCTTCCTCACAATCTTCGTCAAAAACAAAAGGAATATCCTTTTGCAAGAGATTGGTAAGAGGCCTAGAAATCTTAGAGAAGTCTTTAATGAAGCTTCTATAGAAACGAGCATGACCAAGGAAACTTCTTATACCTTTGATATCTGTGGGGTATGGCATTTTCTCGATTGCATCAACCTTAGCCTTATTGACTTCAATACCTCTTTCAGAAATTTTATGTCCTAAGACGATGCCTTCGTTAACCATAAAGTGGCACTTCTCCCAATTCAAGACAAGATTGGTGTCTTTACATCTTTGCAAGACTCGATCAAGGTTGCTGAGGCAATCATGAAAAGAAGACCCGTAAACGGAGAAGTCATCCATGAAAACCTCAACAATATTTTCACAAAAGTCAGAGAATATAGCCATCATACATCTTTGAAAGGTGACAGGTGCATTACATAAGCCACAAGGCATACGTCTATAAGCAAAGGTACCAAAAGGGAAGGTGAAAGTGGTTTTCTCCTGATCAGATTGTGCAACTGGTATTTGGGAGAAACCAGAATAACTGTTTAGAAAGCAGAAGTGTGTGCGTTTAGACAGTCTTTCTAGCATTTTGTCGATAAAAGGCACAAGGTAATGATCTTTCCTAGTGGCCTTATTCAATTTTCTAAAATCGATCACCATCCTATAGCCAGTAATAATCCTTTGTGGGATCAATTCATCCTTATCATTAGGGACTACGGTAATGCCTCCCTTCTTAGGGACGCAATGCACCGGACTCACCCAATCCCTACGAGCAACAGGATAGATAATACCCGCTTCCAGGATGTCGGGGATATACCCCGCAGTGTAACCCGGCTTGGAGTATGACCCGCCAAGGACTTGGCGACTCACCGGCGACTCAGCGGTGACCTGGCGGGCGAATCATACTTGTCCCCACAGGCGACTGAGATAAATGACGAAGGCCCAAGGCCCGGCGTACACCCTGACATAAGGCGACTCATAGAGAGGCCAGGAGGGCCGACTCACATAGAAGGCCCAAGAAGAGGAGAGACTCCCTCACAAAGGAAACAAGACCCGGATTAGGATTCAAGAGAGACTAGTCCTATTCCTATTCCTAGTAGGACTCTACATGTAAACCTACCCCTTCCACCTATATAAGGAGGGGTAAGGCCCCCCAAGAGGGGGGGGGATACACAACTTAGGTCTAGACAAGACAGATCATGAGATAGACAGATTAGACACCCACGAGATCAGAGGTGGCGAATCTGCACCCTTGTAATCAAGATCATCATCTCCATCAATGGAACACAAGCAGAACATAGGCTTTTACCTCCATCGGAGGGGCCGAACCTGGGTAAACTCGCATCTCTCGATTCCGACCAACCCCTTCAAGCCGCCACATGGTTGCGATGGCCTCACACCTAAGTTCTCCCACGAGGACATCTGCCGTGACAAAACCACGACAGTTGGCGCCCACCGTGGGGCCGATCGCACGGTGGAATTGTGTTCTTGAAGGGATCTTTTTTAGGGATCGAGAAGCTTATGACCCGCCGGATTCGTAAAGAGCCGGCACGAAAAAGATCTACATCATCTCAGCGAGCAGGCTGAACACAGATTTTCGCTGAGATCACCAACAAGAGTTTTTTGGCGAACAGTCGGTTAGATCCAGATCAAAGTATGGAGGAAACATGAGCGAAGCCGCAGCACCACATCCGTCGAGCAACCATTATTGCACATGCTGGATTCAAGTTCCAAGACGATCAAGGGCTAGCTACTGCTATGCTACTTGTCACCTGAAGGAAACCAAAAACGATCTGCTAGGTCGTTGAACCGAATAGTAATACTAGTCCTACATCTGAGGAAGTCAAGTAAGTGCATGTTACGTGGAGGTAGAAAGAAAGGTCGAAAGAGGAATAGCTTCCCGAGTTGGATACTGCTTCGCTGCAAAATATTGAAAGGGCATACGATCGGCAGCGGCTTGGGGTTGACCACGGGCTCGATACCCCGCCGAGCTGCCTCGGCCTGGCCTTAACTACTTGCTGCTGACGTTGTGGCCTCGCTCCGTCATGTCACCGCAAGCCTGAGTTGGACTCGCCTTACCCCAAGCCATACTGGCCGTGGCGAACGCGCCTCACCTCGAGTTGCCTGCTGCCGTCGCCTCACATCAAGTCACCTCGGACTCGACCCGCCATGCCTATCACTCATGCCAATCCGGACTCGCCACGTTCCAGCATCGCATGAGCCGCCGTGCCCCAGTTTCACGCGGACGCGCCGTGCCCCTGTCTCATGTGAGCCACCGCGCCCCTTATCACATGGTCTTGCCGCGCTCGCCTCTGCGCACACGCCACTCCCGGTCTGCTGCTGCAAACCAACGTGTTGTGTCAGGTCGCCCCGCCGCGCGCGCGCCGCCGTTGTGGCTTGCCGCGTCGTAAGCCACCGCCGCGCCCGCACCCGCCGTGCCGTGGCTCAACTGCGCCCCGCCTCCACCAGCGCCTGACCGAGTCGTGCTCGGGTCGACCTCGTCGCCGGGATTCGTTAGTCGCATGAACGTCCTTGGCAGCTCTCTCCAAACCAAATCTAACACGGATGATATGAGCCCAGACAAAAGCAAACAACAACGGCAGGAGAAGCAAGACAGAAGCTATTGTATTGCTCAAAGGGATCTTGGTTAGATCTGGCATTAGCAGTGTTTCACGCAGGGCGACAGCCACATGAGAAGCTAGCCTTAAAAGATGGATACAATCACATGTTTTCTATCACACCAGAGAACCAGATGGAAACAACCTCCAACATTTGCTGGACTATTATTGCATACTGTTCAAAACAACCTGTCACTGCTATACATTATCCAAAGAGGGTTACAAGAGGTCTGCAAATTAGACAAGGAGATGACTGCCAAATTATGCGATGCACAACATATTCAAATATGACCAACCGGGGTGACACACATTGTTCCTGTGTTCGTAAGGGTAGATCAATTGAACATTTGGCAACGTCTACAGTGCTGCAGTCTTGAAAACAAGCCACAGTCGCCTCGCCAAATCCGTGAAGACCACGTCAAATACAAGGGATCGTTATGTAGTACTCCACTAGTGCTGCTTCACGGGAAGCCGAGCCGGAAGGATATGTGACAACGAACTCAGTCGCCGCCGTCGCGGCCCTGCGTGGAGCCGACTCACCTAGCCCGCCTGTTGCCGCCGCCGTGACTCGCCTCGCCCTTGTCGCCTCACCTAGTCACCTTGAGTCACCTTGCCCCGTCGCGCCTACCGCCGCTATTGTAACTCACCTCGTCACGCTCTGCCGCCGCCATCATGACTCGCCTCGTCACGTTTGCCGCTGCCGCCGTGGCTCGCCATGCCACCGCTGCTTCGCCTTGAGCTGGCTCACCCTGTCGCGCCTGCCGCCGCTGTCGTGGTTTGCCTTGCCTTGAGCCGGCTGCGATCGACATAGTACTACACCAGGTTCTGCAGAGGAGGAGCTGCTTGCGCCCACCACATCCGTTTCTTCACGCATGAGCTCCGGCTGTTGTTGCTATGTTGCGTAGTACTCCTACTAGTACTACTTCTCACGTGAAGGTGGAGCTCAAGAGCCACGACCAGCACCAGCGTCTGCGTATGGGTCATCGGTATTTCACCCGACAAAATCATCAGGTGATATCCTTCCTGTTATTTTTAGCATACATTATTGTTTATAAAGACAATTACTTTGACCTGTAATATTTTACTACGCAGGACAAGTACTCAATACAAATATGATATAATATTACGGGCGGTGCTCAACGGATTCATGCACCGGTTTACAATACCGCGGCCAACTCACCGTCCATGCCAGTTCATAATTGACGGACAGCTCGCTGCGAGCGCCTATTTACAAATGATGCGGCCAACTGTCACGTCCGCATAATCAAAGGAGGTTTTCGATATCGCGGCCAACTGTCACGTCCGCATAATCAAAGGCGGTTTTCGATATCGCGGCCAACTCTCACGTCCGCATGATCAAAGGCGGTTTACAATGCCGCGACCGATTCTCGAGTCCATGCCAAAACGCCAGGCAACTCTCGCATTCAAGATGCCGCCCTCACGGCCCGGATTATGTCAACACACCGGTGCCGAGCTCGTCTATACGAGCCGCCCAACAAAGGATGCAAGACGCCACCCTCACGGCCCGGATTACATAAACCTGCCGGCGCAATGCTCGCCTGTACGAGCCGCCTAACAGCCAGGACACAGACGGCAGCCACGCACACGAGAAGAAAAAGGAGACAACAATGCAGCTTTGACTAACCATCAAATCAGTTTTGACTAGAGTACGTCACATTGGGATATGCTACAGCATCAATATACAAGGGCATAAAAAAAGGGACTCCCCGATTTCCTGGAGAGATACATCTACATGGACTCGGTCTCGCCTCCGCCGTACGTGCTCGCCTGTGCCTCCGCTCGCCCGAGCCCGCATGCACGTACGCTAGGTTGATTCCGCTTTCGCCCTCACCGCGCCGGCTCACTTCCATAGCTCCGGCCGGCCTGAGCCGTTCTTGTGCCGCCTGCGCCTCACGCTCTCGCCCTGCCATCTCACTTCCACCGCTCCCACAGCCGACTCTTTCCGCTGCGTCGTGTGTGGCCACCAGCCTCTAGCCCCGGGGCCACGCGCCGGCTCCCGCTGCGCCTTGCCTTCGCCATGCACCGGCGTCGGCTCCTGCTGCACTGCGCTCCACCAGCTACGCCTCGCCTTGTTGTGACCTTTCCCCGCCAAGCTGGCCTTCGCCGCTGACTTCGACCCATCGGCCTCGTTCTTCAGCACGCCGAATCACCTCCGCCTGTAGCGTTGCACCTCCACCCTGAGTCGGATTCGATGCCCCGTCGTGTCCGAGCCGCTTTCGCGTCTGCCTTCACCACGAGTCTGAGTTGGAGATGTCTCGCCTTGCTGGCCAGCGCCCGCCTCACTTGCACCGCGCTGGGGTCGCACCATCGCCATACTGGCCTCGAACCGTCGACCGGTGTCGTGTTCCTGCGGCAGGAGTCGCTGCAGTAGAAAACCACAACGCCAGTATACTCATCCATTGCGGCCTCTATTGGTTCGCCCCAGCCGCTTTTCGACCCGCTGCACCTTGCTCTAAGCCGCCCCCGTATGAGCATGCTACCAGCAGGGGACCTGATGCTACCTTGGATGCATAGCGTACCCAATGGAGAAAATAAATCACCAGGTGCTACACGTTTTAAATATTTTATTAGCACATATTATTTTCAAAGAACAATTACTCTCGCTTCTAATATTTTATTACGCAGGACAATTATTCGTAACGAAGGCGGCGTTATATTGCGAGGACGAAGCTCGCCACAGGCGACTCACTATCGGCGTCGACCTACAAACGTCATGGGCGATTCATCGTCTGCACCGGTGTACAACGACGCGGGCGACTTACCGTCAGCGCTGGCTTACAATGACACAGCCAACTCGCTGTATGCGCCGGTTTACAAATGACACGGCCAACACGCTGTCCGCGCCGGTTTACAAATGACGCAGCCAACTCGCTGCCCGCGCCGGCTTACAATGACGCGGCCAACTTTCACGTCCGCACGACTAAGACAGCTTACACGACATCGCCTTCGTGATCCGGACAACATCAACTTGCCGGTGCAGTGGCTTTAAATCTCGGAGATGGAGCAAGTATCAGTATCTTTTCTCTGCCGGTTTATATCACAATCAAGTATGGAGACTCTCAAGCCGCCTCCTTGAGTCGACTTAAGACTCGGGGGCTACATGGACATGGCTCGGCAGACTCAACTGGGATCAATAATTCAAGAACCACAGGTCATTACAGAAAAATTATCATCTTAGGGTGGCGCTTGAGCTTTCTGACTCGCCTCCCCCTATCGCGACCGTATGAGCCGACGAAACCTGCATTTAGGGTGGGTGCACGAGCTTTCTGACTCGCCTCCCCCTGTCGCGACCGTATGAGCCAACGAAACCTGCATTTAGGGTGGGTGCACGAGCTTTCTGACTCGCCTCCCCCTGTCACGACCGTATGAGCCGACGAAACCTGCATTTAGGGTGGGTGCACCAGCTTTCTGACTCGCCTCCCCCTGTCGCGACCGTATGAGCCGACGAAACCTGCATTTAGGGTGGGTGCACGAGCTTTCTGACTCGCCTCCCCCTGTCGCGACCGTATGAGCCGACGAAACCTGCATTTACGGTGGGTGCACGAGCTTTCTGACTCGCCTCCCCCTGTCGCGACCGTATGAGCCGACGAAACCTGCATTTAGGGTGGGTGCACGAGCTTTCTGACTCGCCTCCCCCTGTCGCGACCGTATGAGCCGACGAAACCTGCATTTAGGGTGGGTACACGAGCTTTCTGACTCACCTCATCCTGTCGCGACCTTATGAGCCGACAAAACCATCATCTTAGGGTGGCGCTTGAGCTTTCTGACTCGCCCTATCCTGTCGCGACCTTATGAGCCGACGAAATTACTATTTTTTACCTTCCTGGCACTGCCACAAGGTTTTTCAGGCTTTTTTCTGACTCGCCTCAAAATACCTTGGGCCATACTTATCATATCATATACATGCATCATATTGCATTGCATCACACATCATACATACATGTCATGCCGGTCTTCAAACCGGGTCAAAGCATAAATTCTTGCAGGTGCAAATAAATCTTTGAATAGCCAATTTGGCTGGATTTTTATCATGGTTTATCATAACCAGTGTTAAATGATTGGGGGGGTTTTTAAATCCAGCTCGGAAGAATTGATTATTTTCAAAGAGCTGCCCTATCACATATAATGCGGAGTCATCTAATTGACCGGCCCTTTGATTTCTTCAACTTGTGTTCTGTAGTAAACTACAACACTTATGGATTTCTCCGACATATGGATTTGTCAAGGATATATTTGCCGGGTTACATTGCAATCACGGTCAAGGATTTCTTTTATCACAAAGTCATCATCAGCTCACAGAGTGGATATGATTTTATTCTACAATGGAAGGAATAGCCCCAAGTCACTGCAAGCACAAAACCACGACAGTACATTGCTGCTCAAAGAGAAGAACAAGGAAGTCCTGAGTCGCCGCAAGCAATCGACCCGTCACTTGGGGGCTACACTATTCAGATCATAATTTTAAAGTCCCAGGTTGCTGCAGGCAAGACAACTCGACCCTTGGGGGCTACATCACTAAGTTGTTTCATAGATCATGAGGTTCAAATTGGAGACCCGGCCCATCACACACTGATGACCCGGCCCTTGGGGGCTACAGATAATATAGATATATCAAAAAATTGAAGAGCACATTTCATTCTGTCATGAAGGTGAAGTATTGGGAGACCGGTTCAACATACTTTTATCTAGTTGAAGCACTGAAAGACCGGCTCAACATCACACGGATTTGTCAATTGGAGTTCAGTTGTTTGACGGGGCACTACTAATTATGATGACCCGCCATTGTCAATCATGACCCGCCATTGTCAATCATAACCCGCCGAAGCAAGAGAAGCTATTTCAACATTGTGTGGATTTCTTATTTCCCAAATTTTCATCAAGCCAAAGCATTGGAGGCCGACTCAATGGCATATGTATTTTATTACAAAGGACATGTACCTACAAGATGATTGAAGGCGGTTCGATGAAACCCGGATTTTTCAAGGAGCCACTTCAGTAAATCAAGCCGGCCAGAGGGGCAAGCCGGTCCCTTAACTTATTTATTATTCTTATTTCAGGAGCTTACCATGAATAAATTCAAGATAACCTTGGGGGCTAATGTCGGGGATATACCCCGCAGTGCAACCCGGCTTGGAGTATGACCCGCCAAGGACTTGGCGACTCACCGGCGACTCAGCGGTGACCTGGCGGGCGAATCATACTTGTCCCCACAGGCGACTGAGATAAATGACAAAGGCCCAAGGCCCGGCGTACACCCTGACATAAGGCGACTCATAGAGAGGCCAGGAGGGCCGACTCACATAGAAGGCCCAAGAAGAGGAGAGACTCCCTCACAAAGGAAACAAGACCCGGATTAGGATTCAAGAGAGACTAGTCCTATTCCTATTCCTAGTAGGACTCTACATGTAAACCTACCCCTTCCACCTATATAAGGAGGGGTAAGGCGCCCCAAGAGGGGGGGGATACACAACTTAGGTCTAGACAAGACAGATCATGAGATAGACAGATTAGACACCCACGAGATCAGAGGTGGCGAATCTGCACCCTTGTAATCAAGATCATCATCTCCATCAATGGAATACAAGCAGGACGTAGGCTTTTACCTCCATCGGAGGGGCCGAACCTGGGTAAACTCGCATCTCTCGATTCCGACCAACCCCTTCAAGCCGCCACATGGTTTCGATGGCCTCACACGTAAGTTCTCTCACGAGGACATCTGCCGTGACAAAACCACGACACAGGAGCTTTAGTATTTCTTTTCTTACTACCTCTTTCATCTTAGGATTTAATCTCCTTTGATGACCAGCAACTGGTTTGAAGTCAGGATCAGTTTTAATCTTGTGTTGGCATGGAGTGGGACTAATGCCCTTAAGATCATCAAGAGTATATCCAATAGCAGCACGATGCTTACTTAGAGTTTTTAGTAACTTCTTTTATTCATGCTCTGAGAGGCTAGCACTAATAATAACAGGATATTTCTCTTTTTCATCAAGATAAGCATACTTAAGAGTATCTGGCAACTGTTTAAGCTCAAACACAGGATCGCCCTTTGGTGGGGGTGGATCCCCAAGCAGTTCAACAGGAAGATTATTCTTGAGGATAGGATATTGTTCTAAGACAACTCTATCTATTTCATCCTTTTTCATCCATATGCATATCATTTTCATTCTCAAGCAAGTATTGATCTAAGGGATTAGTACGAGGCACGGCATGAGAAGCTAAGGCAAATGTTTCATCCCTACTAGGCAACACCGTTTCATGAGGTTGTCTACCAAACTTGGAGAAACTGAACTCAAGTGACACACCTTCAAAGCCAACAGTGACAGTTTGCTTCTCACAGTGAATATGAGCATTGACAGTATTGCGAAAAGGTCTGCCAAATATGATGCGACAAAAGCTATCTTGTGCGGTAGCAAGAATGAGGAAATCAGCAGGATACTTTGTTTTACCACACAAGACTTCAACATCCCTAACAATTCCCACACTGCCGATAGTATCTCTATTGGCAAGCTGAATAGTGACATCAATAGGCTCTATCTCAACAGGTGCAATCTCGTCATTAATTTCATCATATAGGGATTGAGGTATTGCACTAACACTAGCACCCACGTCACATAAACCATGATAACAATGATCTCCTATCTTAAAAGAAACAACACACGTGCCAACAACATGCCTATGTTTGTCTCTAGCGTGAGGTTTAGCAATTCTAGCAGCATTTTCACATAAGTGAATATTATGTCCCTCAACATCATCGGACAGAAGATCTTTGATAATAGCAATGCTAGGTTCAACTCTAATTTGCCCAGGGGGTGTAGGTGTTCTAATATAGCCTCTACGTATCACAGTTGAAGCTTTAGAATGATCCTTTATCCTAACAGGGAAAGGTGGTTTCTCAATGTAAGCACGGGGAACAATAGGACCATTATAGGCAATGAGTTTCTCTTCAACTGGAGTGGGTTTAACTACATTGACTTCTAAAGGAGGATGATATTTAAACCACTTCTCTCTGGGGACATCAATATGAGCAGCAAAAGATTCACACAGTGAAGCTACTATCTCAGAGTCAAGTCCATACTTAGCGCTAAAGTCACAAAAAGTATTTTTTTCAACAAAGGATTTAACGCAGTCAAACTTGAAATTCATACGTGAGACCTTACCTTCTTCAAGCTCCCAATCTTCAGAGTTGTGTTTAATTCTCTCCAATAAATTCCATTTGAAGTCAATATCTCTCTTCATAAAAGAACAGGTGCAACAAGTGTCAAGCATGGTGCGATCATCATGAGAAAGCCGAGCATAGAACTTCTGAATGATAATTTCTCTCGAGAGCTCGTGGTTGCGGCATGAATATAACATTGATTTAAGCCTCCCCCAAGCTTGAGTGATGCCTTCTCTATCACGAGGCCAAAAATTATAAATATAATTCCGATCACGATCTACTAAATGCATAGGGTAAAACTTTTGATGAAATTCCAATTTCAACTGATTGTAGTCCCATGATCCAGTATCATCATATAGCCTATACCATGTCAACGCCTTATCCTTCAAAGAGAAAGGAAAGACCTTTTTCTTGACCTCATCCTCGGGCAAACCTGCAAGCTTAAATAAACCACAAACTTCAACTACATAAATTAGATGCAAGTCTAGATGTGACGTTCCATCTCCTGTAAAAGGATTAGCCAGCAGTTTCTCAAGCATACCCGAAGGAAATTCAAAGCAAATATTTTCAGTAGGTGCAGCAGATTGAGGAGCAAATTCACTAGGGTTTAAGCTTCTGTCACTCTAGCAACCCATCATCTACTTACTACTTCCCAATGCCTTCCTCTAGGCCCAAATAATGGTGAAGTGTTATGTAGTCGACGTTCACATAACACCACTAGAGGAAAAACAACATACAACACATCAAATTACCGAATGAATACCAAATTCACATGACTACTATTAGCATGACTTATCCCATATCCTCAGGAACAAAAGTAACTACTCATAAAGCATAATCATATTCATGACCAGAGAGGTAATGAGTAGCAGCAAGGATCTGAACATAAACTCTTCCACCAAGTAATCTAACTAGCATCAACTACCAAGAGTAACCAACACTACTAGCAACCTTACAAGTACCAATCGGAGTCGCGAGACGGAGATTGGTTACAAGTGATGAACTAGGGTTTGGAGATGAGATGGTGCTGGTGAAGATGTTGATGGTGAAGAGTACCCTCCGATGAGAGGAGTGTTGGTGATGACGATGGCGATGATTTCCCCCTCCGGGAGGGAAGTTTCCCCGGCATTATCGTCCTGCCGGAGCTCTAGATTGGTTCTGCTCAAGTTCTGCCTCGGTGCGGCGGCGAATCCACGAAAAAGCTCCTCTCTGATTTTTTTCCCAGATGAAACCCTTCATATAGTAGAAGAGGGGGGCCAATGGGCCAGCAGGCTGCCGACAAGCCCCCTAGGCGCGGCCAGGGGGTGGCCGCTCCTAGCAGGCTTGTGGCACCTGCTGGCACCCCTCTGGCGCTTCTTCGGCCCAGTATTTTTTACAAATCCAGAAAAAAATCACCATTGATTTTTATGGCGTTTGGAGTTGTGCAGAATAGGTATCTCAAACTTGCTCCACATTCAAGCTAGAATTCCAGCTCCCGGCATCCTCCCTCTTCATGTAAACCTTGCAAAATAATAGAGAAAAGGCATAAGTATTCTACTGTGAAGTCAAATAACAGCCCAAAAAGCGATAAATATCAACATGAAAACATGATGCAAAATGGACGCATCAAGAGCTTGTAAAGCAAATCCACATACTCAATCATCTTTTCGTTCTCTACAATTGCTACTACTCATGTGGTACTCATGAGATCAATGTTTCAGCTGGACACAGAGAAAGATAGGGGCTTACAGTTTTGCCTCCCAACTGCTTACCTCAAGGGTAATGTCAACAATAATAATTCATGAATACTTACCTCCAAGTTGACTTATGAATATAGATCTTTCCCTAGCATGTGATGTTTGCCAAGATAAAGGCGAAATTAGAAACTGGTGAAGATCACCATGACTCTTTCAAGGTCAAAAAGTAAAGGTACAAGATAAGCCCTTCACAGAGGGAAGAAGAGGTTGTCATGCGCTTTTGAGGTTGGGATGCGTGTCCTCTTAGTGCGGAGGAACATCACCTTATATTGCCTATTATGATAAAGAACTTTATTATGCAGTCTGTCGCTTTTATATCTTCCTCATCACAGGTTCGTACAAAGATTATTTTCCACACACTAATAGATCATACATATTAGGGAGCAATTTTTATTGCTTGCACCGATGACAACTTACTTGAGGGATCTTATTCAATCCATAGGTAGGTATGCTGGACTCTCATGGCAAAACTGGGTTGAAGGTTTATGGATGCACAAGTAGTATCTCTACCTGGTGCGGGATTTTTGGCTGATATGAGGTGGAAGCAATCGTCATATGCTAAGGGATCTCTAATCATATAACATTGTTCGGAACCAACAAAACACAATTCATCAGGTTGTCTTCCTTGTCCAACATCTACTTCTAGGCATGTAATACTTTAGTGAGTGTTCACAATCATAGATGGTGTCAAGGATGATATATTTATATGTGAACCTCTCCTTCTTTATCACTTCCTATTAATTGCAACAATGACCAAGGTCTACGTTTGTCTACCCTCAACAAGTTTCAATCATCTTCCTTTTATTATGTGAAGCCATCACTTCCCATAAGATCACTATGTGATCTCTCATGCTTTTGTTCTTTCTCGATCTTTTGAACATGGCAAGAGGCAAAGCCCTTCAACTGAGATACTCTTTATTATATGGCTCACGAGGTCGAATACATCGGGGGTGACACAAACAAAAACTCAAGCCTAAAACACTAAGACTTTTATTCTACTAGAGAAAGAGAAAACTGAAATGGAACAAACTTATAACAAAGGCAAAAGATATGATGGTGATACGACACCGGGGCAACTCCCCCAAGCTTGGCACAAGCCAAGGGGATTGCCCATACCCATGCTCAGTTCTCTTGATTTGGAGGTGATGGTGGTGGAGTTGTTGCAACATGGGCTTGATCCTCCGTCTTCCAAGGCATAGGTGCTCCATCACGAAAAGATGAACGAGTCTCCGGAATCCTCAAATCTGCAGCCAACCGTATTGATTTAAATATATACTCATACTCACAGTTTTGGTTCTGCAGGTCATAGATCTGGGCCTGGAGTTGATCAATCCTGTCATAGAGCCTGGAGAGGTGCTTCCCAGTGTCATTGGCATCAATCCTCTGCTTGTTGGTGAAGTCCGTGATCATCATGTGGTTGGCGTTGATTCCACGCTCCACCATCCCTTGGCACTTGAAGACTTGTTGCTCCAATTCTTCGAGCCTCTTCTCCATGCTTCCGGTCTTCTTGGGCCCCTCAACATCACGGATGTGCAACATCCCCTCACGCATCCCGATAGATTGAGGGTGTTGAAGCACACCCAGTAGGTAAGGATTTATGACCTTCTCGAACATCTTGTCCTTTGGAGCTTTTGGGGACGTCATAGCAATCTAGATCTGCAGCAGAAACAAGCTCGAAATGAAAACAGAGGGAATTTGCGTGATACCGAGGTCCGACCTTTCGGGAGAATATATAATGATTTTTTCCAGACCAGAAGGAGTACTCCGCACGAAAACAGAGTACGGAAAGCGCACGAGCTGGCCACAAGCCTTCCAGCCCCGGCCAGGGGGTAGCCCGGGCCTAGGAGGCTTGTCGCCTCCTCGTGCACTTTCCGGACTGCTTGAAATTTTTCTATTTTTTCAAATATTCCAAAACGGAGGAAAATTGCTACGGGAAAAGTTTTGGAGTCGGTTTACTTACCAAATCACATACCTCCTCGTTTTCGGAGTCTGAAACAGGCTGATAAATATCCCTTATGTACTCCTCCGGAGTTATGGCATTGATAATGTTGCTCTCAACATTTATGGGAGTACGTGAGATCTAATGCTTGATTCTCTGCCCGTTTACCACTCTCGGACAATTACCTTCCGTGTTGTTGATTTTGATAGCACCGGGACGATATACTTCCTCAACAATATAGGGACCTTCCCATTTAGAGATAAGCTTGCGTGCAAAAAATCTTAAACCAGAATTGAATAGCAAGACATAATCACCTACATTGAACTCACTCTTTTGTATCCTCTTATCATGCCACCTCTTAACATTCTCTTTGAACAACTTGGCATTCTCATATGCCTGAGTTCTCCATTCATCAAGCGAGCTAATATCAAATAACCTCTTCTCACCGGCAAGTTTGAAATCAAAGTTGAGCTATTTGATTGCCCAATAAGCTTTATGCTCTTGCTCAAGAGGTAGATGACATGCTTTACCGTACACCATTTTGTACGGAGACATGCCCATGGGATTCTTACAGGCAGTTCTATAAGCCCACAGTGCATCATCGAGCTTCTTAGACCAATTCTTTCTAGACCTGTTGATAGTCTTTTGCAGAATCAGTTTAATCTCTCTATTGCTTAGCTCTACTTGACCACTGGACTGAGGGTGATAGGGAGACACAATTCTATGGTTGACATCGTACTTAGCGAGCGTTTCACGGAAAGCACCATGAATGAAATGTGAACCACCGTCGGTCATTAGATAACTTCCTTAAGCATCCTGATAGAGGTATTGCGATCAGCACTACTAGTGGGGATAGCTTCTACCCACTTAGTGACATAATCAACATCAACTAGGATATGAGTATGCCCGTTGGATTTTGGAAAAGGTCCCATATAATCAAATCCCCAAACATCAAATGGTTCAATGAAAAGTGAATAGTTCATAGTCATTTCCTCACATTTACTATTATTACCTATTCTTTGACATTCGTCACAAGACAAGACAAACTTATGGGCATCCTTGAAGAGAGTGGGTCAACAGAAACCTGATTGCAATACCTTGTGTGTAGTTCTATCTCCCGCATGGTGTCCTCCGTAGGCCTCAGAGTGACACTTCTGCAGGATCTGTCCCTGTTCATGTTCAGGTACACAACATCTAATAACACCATCTACTCCTTCCTTATAATGGTGAGGATCATCCCAAAAGTAATGTCTCAAGTCAAAGAAGAATTTCTTCTTTTGCTGATATGTGAAACTAGGTGGTATATATTTGGGAACGATATAGTTTGCATAATCAGCATACCACGGTGCACTACGTGAAGCATTGATGACATTCAATTGCTCATCGCGAAAGCTATCAGCAATAGGTTGTGGTTCATCAAGAACGTTCTCGAACCTAGACAAGTTATCTGCTACTGGGTTATCAGCACCCTTCTTGTCGACAACGTGCAAATCAAATTCTTGTAGCAAGAGAACCCATCTGATAAGTCTAGGTTTATCGTCTTCCTTCTCCATGAGGTACTTAATAGCAGCATGATCAGTGTGAATAGTGACTTTGGAATCAATTATGTAAGACCTGAACTTTTCACATTTAAACACGACTCCAAAAAATTCCTTTTTCGGAGTAGCATAGTTTCTTTGGGCACTGTCTAGAGTTTTACTAGCATAGCGAATAACATTCAACTTCTTATCAACTCTTTGCCCTAGGACAACACCAACAGCATAATCACTAGCGTCACACATGATTTCAAAAGGTAAGTTCCAATCAGGTGGTTGAACAATAGGTGCAGTGATCAAAGCCTTCTTAAGTATTTCGAAGGCTTCCTCACAATCATCGTCAAAAACAAAAGGAATATCATTTTGCAAGAGATTGGTAAGAGGCCTAGAAATCTTAGAGAAGTCTTTAACGAACCTTCTATAGAAACCAGCATGACCAAGAAAACTTCTTATACCTTTGATATCTGTGGGGTATGACATTTTCTCTATTGCATCAACCTTGGCCTTATCGACTTCAATACCTCTTTCAGAAATTTTATGTCGTAAGATGATGCCTTGATTAACCATAAAGTGGCACTTCTACCAATTCAAGACAAGATTGGTGTCTTTACATCTCTGCAAGAATCGATCAAGGTTGGTGAGGCAATCATCAAAAGAAGACCCATAAACGGAAAAGTCATCCATGAAAACCTCAACAATATTTTCACAAAAGTCATAGAATATAGCCATCATACATCTTTGAAAGGTGGTAGGTGCATTACATATGCCAAAAGGCATACGTCTATAAGCAAAGGTACCGAAAGGGCAGGTGAAAGTGGTTTTCTCCTGATCAGATTGTGCCACTGGTATTTGCGAGAAACCAGAATAACCGTCTAGAAAGCAGAAGTGTGTGTGTTTAGATTGTCTTTCTAGCATTTGGTCGATAAAAGGCAAGGGGTAATGATATTTCCTAGTGGCTTTATTCAATTTCCTAAAATCGATCACCATCCTATAGCCAGTAAAAATCCTCTGCGGGATCCATTCATCCTTATCATTAGGGATAACGGTAATGCCTCCCTTCTTAGGACGCAATGCACCGGACTCACCCAATCGCTATGAGCAACAGGATAAATAATACCTGCCTCCAGGAGCTTTAGTATTTATTTTCTTACTACTTCTTTCATCTTAGGATTCAATCTCCTTTGATGATCAACAACTGGTTTGAAATCAGGATAAGTTTTAATCTTGTGCTGGCATAGAGTGGGACTAATGCCCTTAAGATCATCAAGAGTATATCCAATAGCAGCACGGTTCTTCCTCAGAGTTTTTAGTAATTTCTTTTCTTCATGCTCTGAGAGGCTAGCACTAATAATAACAGGATATATCTCTTTTTCATCAAGATAAGCATACTAAAGAGTATGAGGCAACTATTTAAGCTCGAATACAGGACCAACCTTTGGTGGGGGCGGATCCCCAAGCAATTCAACACGCAAATTATTCTTAAGGATAGGATATTGTTCTAAGACAACTCTATGTATCTCATTCCTTTCATCCATATGCATATCATTTTCATGCTCAAGCAAGTATTTCTCTAAGGGATCAGTAGGAGGCACAGCAATAGAAGCTAAGGTAATAGTTTCATCCTTACTAGGAAACTCCTTTTCATGAGGTTGTCTACCAAACTTGGAGAAACTGAACTCATGTGACACACCTTCAAAGCCAATAGTGACAGTTTGCTTCTCACATTCAATATGAGCATTGACAGTATTGAGAAAAGGTCTGCCAAATATGATGGGACAAAAGCAATATTGGGTGGTAGCAAGAACGAGGAAATCAGCAGGATACTTCATTTTACCACACAAGACTTCAACATCCCTAACAATTCCCACAGGGCAGATAGTATCTCTATTGGCAAGCTCAATTGTGACATCAATAGGTTCAATCTCAATAGGTGCAATCTCGTCTTTAATTTCATCATATAAGGATTGAGGTATTGCACTAACACTAGCACCCACGTCACATAAACCATGATAGCAATGATCTCCTATCTTAACAGAAACAACCGGTGTGCCAACAACAGGCCTATGTTTGTCTCTAGCGTGAGGTTTAGCAATTCTAGCAGCATCTTCACACAAGTTAATATTATGTCCCTCAACATCGTCGGACAAAAGATCTTTGATAATAGCAATGCTAGGTTCAACTCTAATTTGCTCAGGGGGTGTAGGTGTTCTAATGTAGCCTCGACGTATCATAGTTGAAGCTTTAGAATGATCCTTTATCCTAACAGGGAAAGGTGGTTTCTCAATGTAAGCACTGGGAACAACATGATCATTATAGGCAATGACTCTCTCTTCAACTGGATTGGGTTTAACTACATTGACTTCTAAAGGAGGATGATATTTAAACCACTTTCTTTGGGGAGATCAACATGAGTAGCAAATGATTCACACAATGAAGCTACTATCTCAGAGTCAAGTGCATACTTAGCGCTAAAGTCACAAAAAGTATTTGTTTCAACAAAGGATTTAACGCAATCAAACTGGAAATTCATACCTGACTCCTTACCTTCTTCAAGCTCCCAATCTTCAGAGTTGCGTTTAATTCTCTCCAATAAATTCCATTTGTAGTCAATATCTCTCTTCATAAAATAACCGGTACAAGAAGTATCAAGCATGGTGCGGTCATCATGAGAAAGCCGAGCATAAAAGTTCTGAATGATAATTTCTCTCGAGAGCTCATGATTGGGGCATGAATATAACATTTATTTAAGCCTCCCACAAGCTTGAGCGATGCTTTCTCTGTCACGAGGCCAACAATTATAAATATAATTCCGATCACGATGTACTAAATTCATAGGGTAAAACTTTTGATGAAATTCCAATTTCAACCGATTGTAGTCCCATGATCCAGTATCATCACATAGCCTATACCATGTCAACGCCTTATCCTTCAAAGATAAAGGAAAGACCTTCTTATTGACCTCATCCTCGGGCTAACATGCAAGCTTAAATAAACCACAAACTTCATCTACATAGATTAGGTGCAAGTCTGGATGTGATGTTCCATCTCCTGTAAAAGGATTAGCCAGCAGTTTCTCAAGCATACCCGAAGGAAATTCAAAGAAAATATTTTCTGTAGGTGCAGCAGGTTGAGGAGCAACTATTTGTGCTTCCGTTCGAGGTGAAGATACCCAGAACAAGCCCCTATAAGGATTAGTATCCATACTGACAAGTGACAATGAATTTCAGCACACTATATAAATGTTTCCTTACCAAGTTCCACTTACCAAAGGCGCTTCACTCCCCGGCAACGGCGCCAGAAAAGAGTCTTGATGACCTACAAGTATAGGGGATCAATCGTAGTCCTTTCGATAAGTAAGAGTGTCGAACCCAAAGAGGAGCAGAAGGATCTGACAAGTGGTTTTCAGCAAGGTAATATCTGCAAGCACTGAAATTATCGGTAACAAGTGATTGTATGGTGAGGTGATTCGTAGCAAGCAACAAGTAACAAAAGTAGCAACAATGCAGCAAAGTGGACCAATCCATTTTGTAGCAAGGGACAAGCCTGGACAAAGTCTTATAGGAGGAAAAACGCTCCCGAGGACACATGGGAATTTCTGTCATGCTAGTTTTCATCATGTTCATATGATTCGCGTTCGTTACTTTGATAGTTTGATATGTGGGTGGACCGGCGCTTGGGTACTTTCCTTACTTGGACAAGCATCCCACTTATGATTAACCCCTCTCGCAAGAATCCGCAACTACGAAAGAAGAATTAAGACGAAGTCTAACCATAGCATTAAACTAGTGGATCCAAATGAGCCGCTTACGAAGCAACGCATAAACTAGGGTTTAAGCTTCTGTCACTCTAGCAACCCATCATATACTTACTACTTCCCAATGCCTTCGTCTAGGCCCAAATAATGGTGAAGTGTTATGTAGTCGACGTTCACATAAAACCACTAGAGGAAAGACAACATACAACACATCAAAATATCGAACGCATACCGAATGCACATGACTACTATTAGCATGACTTATCCCATGTCCTCAGGAACAAAAGTAACTACTCACAAAGCATAATCATGTTCATGACCAGAGAGGTAATGATTTGCATCAAGGATCTGACCATAAACTCTTCCACCAAATAATCCAACTAGCATCAACTACAAGGAGTAATTAACACTACTAGCAACCTTACAAGTACCAATCGGAGTCGTGAGATGGAGATTGGTTACAAGTGATGAGCTAGGGTTTGGATATGAGATGGTGTTGATGTAGATGTTGATGGTGACGAGCCCCCTCCGATGAGAGGAGTGTTCATGATGACGATGGCGACGATTTCCCCCTCCGGGAGGGAAGTTTTCCCGGCAGGATCGTCCTACCAGAGCTCTAGATTGGTTCTGCTCAAGTTCCGCCTCGTGGCGGCGGAGAATCCAGGAAAAAGCTTTCTTCCAATTTTTTTCTGGAGGAAACCCTTCATATAGCCAAAGATGAGCGCCGGAGAGGCAACAGGGGGCCCACAAGCCCCCCAGGCCCGGCCAGGGGGGTATGCCGGGCCTGGCAGGCTTGTGGCCTCCAGGTGGCACCCCTCTGGTGCTTCTTCCGCCCAGTATTTTTTATATATTCCTAAAAATTCCATGTTGATTTTCCCGGCTTTTGGAGTTGCGCAGAATAGGCATCTCAAACTTGCTCCTTTTTCAGGCCAGAATTCCAGCTGTCGGCATTCTCCCTCTTCATGTAAACCTTGCAAAATAAGAGAGAAAAGGCATAAGTATTGTAGCTCGAAGTGTAATAACAGCCCAAAAAGCAATAAATATCAACATGAAAGCATGATGCTAAATGGACGTATCACTGCCTCACGGAGGCGAGCAGGCTTTGCCTCCCTCTCATACTCATGTGCCTCTCCTCTGGTTATGTAATATCTCCGTTTTACCTGAAAGTCAAAGAAGGCAGGAGCAGGAAGGGTAATATGGAAAACACGATGTCGGTTAAACATTAACTGGTATAGGAGGGATTCATTATCGCTCTCAAGGAACTGATAGCGTGTCATCGCGGCGTGATCAGGGGAAGCTGTATGGAGCGGGGGATCTCCTGCGGATGGGTACTCCAAGAAAATTTGCTATGCGAGTGGCATAGATCCCACCAAAGAAATCCCCTTCATTAGCATTATTATTCAGCCTCCTTGCTATTATAGCTCCCATGTTGAAACTTCTATCACCCGTTACTGCGCTCTTAATAATACTAAGGTCGGGTGCGCAGAGGTGACACTGCTCAATCTTGTCGTTAATGCATCTACCTATGAAGAGGGCAAAGTAATGCAAGGAAGGAAAATGAATGCTCCCCATGGTAGCATGCGTAATATCTCTAGTTTCTCCAACAGTTATACTAGAGAAAAAATCCCTAACCGAAGATTTAGGAGGATCATTGAGACTACCCCAACCAGGTATCTTGCAAATTCTATTGAAATCCTCGAAATCCATGGTATACGATTTGTCATAGAGATCAAACAGTACAGATGTATCACGGCCAGCTGAAAATTTGAATCTACGAACAAAAGAGGCAGTGAGAGTAACATACTGTTCACATTTGTCGGAGATGAATTCTTCGAGTCCGACGTTGTGAACATGTGTATCAAACTCGTCATTGAAACCTGCCTCAATCATGAATTCATCAGAAGGCCATTCACATGGTTGTACCTGTGCGTTCCTATGTTGGTAAGGATCGGGCTCCCGAATCGCGAGACGGGGACCCCTCTAGCTTGAGGAACCACCATGATAGTTTCTCCTGAACATCTTCCTTTTCTGAAATTTTCAGTGACTCAAAGGAAAAGTGAACAAGGCTCAGTGAAACTCATAGCAACTACTCCAACAAGTGCCTAGAGGCCATATCACGCATCAAAGTTACTTGGGACCAGCTAAAATTAGCATGCAAAGCTCAAGAACAGGGTCACCAAGGCAGCAAAAATACGCGACGTATAGGGCAATAGAGCAAAAACTAATTGGACCAATGGAGGAGTCACATACCAAGGAGTAATTTCCCCAAAACAGTTTGGTGAATGGGGCTTTGCACAAGGAGATCAAAAATCGCAGCAAGAAGAGCAAGAACACGGGTTTGAGCCGCGAAACGATTTTTTCTAGAGGTAGGAGAAGCACATGGGAGCTAGAATAATTGGAGGGGGTACACGTGGGCCCCACAAGCCTTGTAGGCACGACCAGGGGGGTGCCCACGCCTGCAGGGCTTGTGGCCCACTGGTGCAGCCCCCTGACTAGCTCTCCATCTCAGAATTTTTTAAAAATTCCAGAAAAAATCATACTTGATTTTCATGGCATTCAGAGAACTTTTATTTTTGGGGTACTTTTCTACGGGACGCTAAAAGCAGAAAACAGGGAAAACTAAACTAAATCTATCATTTTTCTTCTAAGCAACCGAAAGTGAAAACTTGGAACAGAGGTTTGTGACTCCTCGATTCATCCATCTCATGTTCATCAAAAGAAATCTATCAATGAGGTTGATCAAGTCTCCTTGACAAAAAATTTCGAATCGCAAAAGAGAACAGAGAATTTTTGAATAGCCACTGGGTTACCTCAATGGGGATGTGCATATCCCCAACAGGCAAATCATACTTCATCTTGGCAGTAGGTATAGGGCATTCAAAGCTCCCAATAAGAATCGATGAAGTTTGTTCGATAGCATTGATGCAATGTACTCGATATTTTTTCTTCGGAAAGTGCACAGTATGCTCATTACCGTTGACATGGAAAGTGACATTGCCTTTGTTGCAATCAATAACAGCCCCTACAGTGTTTGAAAAGGGTCTTCCAAGGATGACCGCCATGGCATCATCCTCGGGAATATCCAGGATAACAAAGTCCGTTAAGATCGTAATGTTCACAACCTCAACAGGCACATCCTTGCAAATGCCGATAAGGAAAGCAGTTGATTTGTCGGCCATTTGCAGAGAGATTTCAGTGGGTGTCAACTTATCCAGTTCAAGCCAACGATAAAGAAAGAGAGGCATAACACTAACACCGGCTCCAAGGTCGCATAAAGCAGTTCTAACGTAGTTGCCTTTAATGGAGCAAGGTATAGTGGGCACTCCGGGATCACCTAGTTTCTTGGGAGTTCCACCCTTGAAAGTGTAGTTGTCAAGCATGGTGGAAATCTCAACCTCAGATATCCTCTTATTGGTAACAATATCCTTCACGTACTTAGCATATGGAGACATTTGAGCATATATGTCAAACGCATTTGGAGGAAGACAGGTCTAATCATTTCAATGAATCGCTCAAAATCCTCATCATCCTTTTTCTTGGATGGTTTGGGAGGAAAGGGCATGGTTTTCTCAACCCATGGTTCCCTTTCTTTACCATGCTTCCTATCAGCTAAGTCGTTCTTATCGTATCTCCTATTCTTAGGTTGTGGGTTATCAAGATCAACTCGTTCAATCTCCACATCCTTCTCATTGCTAGGTTGAGCATCAACATGAACATCACTACTGATATTATCATTAGGCTCATGTTCATCACCAGATTGTGTTTCGGCATCACAGACACAAACATCGTTTGGATTCTCAGGTGTAACAGCAACACGGTTGCTAGCGTGAAAGTTCCTATCATCTTTCTTCTTCTTCCTAGGATGACTAGGTGCATCAGTGCTAACTCCTTGCGAATCTTGTTCAATTCTCTTAGGATGACCTTCACGATACAAAGGTTCCTGGGTCATTCTACCGCCTCTAGTGACGACTCTAATAGAATTGTCATTCAACTCATTGAGCAAGTCATTCTGAGCCTTAAGTACTTGTTCTACTTGAGTAGTAACCATAGAGGCATGTTTACTCAGAAGCTTAAGATCATTGACATTTCTGTCCACACAAGCACTTAAATGGCTAAGCATACAAGCATTCTGTTCCAATTGTCTGCTAACATAATCATTGAAACTTTATTGTTTGGCAACAAAGTTATTAAATTCGTCCAGGCATAAGCTAGTAGGTTTATCAAAAGGAATATCACTCTCATCGAATCTACGAAGAGAATTTACCTCTACTACCTGTATCGGGTTATCAAGACCATGGATCTCTTCGATAGGTGGTAGATTTTTGACATCTTCAGATTTAATGCCTTTCTCTTTCATAAATTACTTAGCTTCTTGCATATCTTCAGGAGTGAGGAATAGGATACCTCTTTTCTTGGGAGTTGGCTTTGGAGGTGGTTCGGGAATAGTCCAAGCATTTTCATTGCACAAGATATTATTCAATAGCATCTCAGCTTGTTCTACGGTTCGTTCCCTAATAACACAACCGGCACAACTATCTAGGTGGTCCTTAGAAGCATCGGTTAGTCCATTATAGAATATATCAAGTATTTCATTCTACTCAAGAGGGTGATCGGGCAAAGCATTCAACAGCTGGACAAGACTCCCCCAAGCTTGTGGGAGACTCTCTTCTTCAACTTGCGCAAAGTTGTATATTTCCTGCAAGGCAGCTTGCTTCTTATGGGCAGGGAAATATTTCTCAGAGAAGTAGTACATCATATCCTGGGGACTACGCACTCAACCAAGAGCAAGAGAAGTGAACCAAGTCTTAGCATCATCCTTTAGCGAGAAAGGAAACACCTTAAGGATATAGTAGTGGCGGATCTTTTCCTCACTCGTGAATAGGATGGCTATATCGTGCAGTTTGGTAAGATGGGCTACAACCGTTTCAGACTCATAACCGTGAAAAAGATCAGATTCGACCAGAGTGATTAACTCAGGGTCAATAGAGAATTCATAATCCTTATCGGTCACAAAGATAGGCGAAGTAGCAAACTTCGGGTCATATTTCCTCCTAGCGTTCAAAGATTTTTCTTTCCACTTGCGCAGTAATTTCTCAACATCATAGCTATCCTTACAAGCAAGAAAGTCCTCAACTATCTCTCCCTCCATAACATAACCCTCAGGAATATCACGCAATTCATATCTAGGAGAGCTAGTTCTAACAGGCAAAATAGCAGGTTCTACTTCAATAAGCTCAGCAGTTTCAGAAGTATCATCACATCTAGCAGCAACTCTAGCAATTTGTGCATAAAGGAATGCACCTAGTGGCAAAGCAATATCAAGCATAGCATCATCACAAGCATCATGAATAGCAGAAGTAGAATCATCAAGCACAGGCGACACATCAAAATTTCTAGCAGGATGTGGTGTCGCAAACTTACTCATAACTGAAGGTGAATCAAGTGTAGAGCTAGATGGCAGTTCCTTACCTGTCCTCGTAGTTGAGGGCAAGACTTTAGTTCTTGGATCTTTCGAATTCCTCAAAGTGATCAGCAGACATAAATCCCAAGTGACTCAGAGAATATAGCTATGCTTCCCCGACAACGGCGCCAGAAAAAGGTCTTGATAACCCACAAGTATAGGGGATCGCAACAGTTTTCGAGGGTAGAGTATTCAACCCAAATTTGTTGATTCGACACAAGGGGAAGCCAAAGAATATTCTCAAGTATTAGCAGTTGAGTTGTCAATTCAACCACACCTGAAAGACTTAGTATCTGTAGTGAAGTATCAGTAGCAAAGTAGTGTGATAGGAACAGTAGCGACGGTAACCAGTAGCAGCAAAGTGACAGTAGTAGGAGCAGAGTAATAGTAGCAGTAGTAACAGCAGTAGCAGCAGTGACAGCAGTAGCGGCAAAGTAACGTAGCAAGGACCAGTAGGAAATACTCATAGGCATTGGATCGGTGATGGATGATTATGCTGGATGTTAGTCATCATGCAACAGTTATAACACGGAGAGATATGTAACTAGCTCCAGTTCGTCAATGTAATGTAGGCATGTATTCCGTATGTAGTCATGTGTGCTTAGGGAAAAGAACTTGCATGCCATTTATTGTCCATCCCTCCCGTGGCAGCGGGGTCCTAATGGAAACTACGGGATATTAAGGTTCTCCTTTTAATAGAGAACCAGACCAACGCATTAACACTTAGTGAATACATGAACTCCTCATACGATGGTCATCTCCGGGAGTGGTTCCGGCTATTTTCACTCTGGGGTTGCCGGGTCATAACACATAGTAGGTGACTACAACTTGCAAGATAGGATCAAGAACACACATATATTGGCGACAACATAATAGGTTCAGATATGAGATCATGGCACTCGGGCCCTAGTGATAAGCATTAAGCATGGCAAAGTAGTAGCAACATCAATCTCAGAACATAGTGGATACTAGGGATCAATCCCCATCAAAACTAACTCGATTACATGATAGATCTCATCCAACCCATCACCGTCCAGCAAGCCTACGATGAGATTACTCACGAATAGTGAAGAGCATCATGGAATTGGCGATGAAGGAAGGTTGGTGATGACTATGGCGACGATCTCCCAATCCGGAGCCCAGAACGGACTCCACATCTGCCCTCCACAGGAAGAACAGGTGATGGCGGCGCCTCCGTATCGTAAAACGCGATGAACTCTTCTCCTTGATTTTTTTCCGGACGAAATGGACTAAATAGAGCTGGAATTGGAGGTAGTGGAGCAACGTGGGCCCCACAAGCCTGCTAGGCACGGCTAGGGGGCCCGCGCCTGTTGGGCTTGTGGGCTCCACGCTCCACTTCTTCGGTTGGTTCTTGCGCCCGTATTTTTTATATATTCCACAAAAAATCCCCGTAAATTTCCAGGTCATTCCGAGAACTTTTATTTGTGTGCAAAAACAACACCATGGCAATTCTGCTGAAAACAGCGTTAGTCCGAGTTAGTTCCATCCAAATCATGCAAATTAGAGTCCAAAACAAGGGCAAAAGAGTTTGGAAAAGTAGATACGACGGAGACGTATCACGGGCCAGGTTGTCTTGCTAGATATTTACATTTTCTTTCCTCATATAAGGCATGAATGCTTATATTGTTTTACCATGGGACTCCATGCATGTGTCCAAGCCGTGACACCAATTTGTTTGAAAATTCCTTCCAATTTGTTGCACATAGAATTATATTGCACTCAACAAGTACCACTACAAGAAATAAGGTCAATTATGACTCCCTATATTGGTCATTGATTTGTCATTGTTGTCGTTTATGGACCTTTTTTGACCAAATTTACAATGTCAACAGTTGGCCGTCAAGAATGAACAAACTTGACCTTTCTAAAATTTTGGTCATAGGTCTCTATCGACCAAAAAATTTGTTTGGTCATTACCCATTTGTGTGAGCCACGTAGGACCTGACGTGGCCAAGATGACGTGGCATTGCTAGTGACCAAATGGAATCATCCTAAAGTTCAGATCCCTGTCCACCAATCTAGCCTACATGGCCTGGCCCAATACATATTTTGCTATTGAAAATGTCTGATTTTTTTGGGTTGAAGCATTTTTTTGCTAGAAGCACGCATATCTCAGGATAGGCCATTGAAAATAAGTACAACAGAATAAAAAATTGAAAATAAAATGTATATTTCATTTCAGTAGCATATCACATCAAATAGAATACATCATCCACCGACTCCATGCATTAAGGTTCAACGTCTAACAAGGGCAAATCAAAATAATTTTACATGTGCACAACAGAATACTTCTGCAAGTGCAAGCACACAGAAAAAGGACCCAACAAGTGCACAATCGCACATAAAGAGAGTTCCATGAAGATTGGATGAGAACCACAAGTTTCTTCTCATCCTCTTCCTCTGCACAATATGCTCTTGCCATTACCGCCTGCAACATGATGGTAAGCTTTCAGACCAAGGAAACTAGTAAAATTGCACAGACGATAACCAATGATAAAATAGTAGAAAATTGTTTTCTCATTCATCTAGTTATGACTTACGAAGTGGAGTGGAAAACTACTCATAGACCAAAACCACGGTGCACATTTTTCAAGGGAAACACACCATAAACTTGGGAGGTAATTTTCAAACCATTATGGTTAGATGTTGCATGCACATGTAGTACAAATTTGAATTACGATCACTAAATGGTTAGAAAATCACTTAAATGTCTTTAAAAGGTCAAATGACCCTTGAAATTTTCCAAATTTTCACATGAGATTTGTATTAGTGCACGTTAAGTGTAGAAATTTTTGGAAGGCTATAAGAGCAAGGTATGGTCGGTTTGTCATCAAGCATGCATTATTCCCTCTCGGAACCACGAGCCTTCTAGTGAGTTGCTCCGCTTTGTGAGTGGTGTGTGCCAAACTTTCGTAAAACATGCCAATTTTTTTACCAGAACATCTTGGTGGCATGCCATTACGTCAAGCAAGGTTTCAAGTATTTCTGATTTTTTTATTTTTTTTGGAATGTAAATGCCATGGCACTCCATGTGTCCAAGCTGTGACACCAATATGTTTGAAAATTCCTTCCAATTTACTACACATGGAATTAACTCGCACACAGCAAGTACACATATATGACTTTTGAAACTGTTATGGTCAGCTCTTGCTTGTACATGTAGTTCAAATTTGAATTATTGTTATTAAATGGCTTGAAAATCACATAATGTCTTAAAAAGGTCAAATGACGCCCAAAATTTTACAATTTTTAACATGACGGTTCTATTATTGCACGTTAACTATAGAAAAATTTGAAGGCCATAAGAGGAAGCTATCGCTGGTTCATCATCAAACATGCATTATGCCCTCTCGAAACCACGGGCCTTCTAGTGGGTTTCTCCAGTTTGTATGGGTCCAATGTCCAAAGTTTCGTTAGACAAGACAATTTTTTACCACTACATCTTGGTGGCATGAAATTACGTCAATTAAAGTTTCATGTGTTTTTGATCATTTTTAATTTTTTGGAAATTAAATGCCATGGCACTTCATGCTATGTGTCCAAGTTGTGACACTAATATGTTTGAAAATTCCTTCCAATTTACTGCACATGTAATTAACTGACACACAAGTATACAAATATGACATTTCAAACCGTTATGGTTAGCTCTTGCATGTACATGTAGTTCAAATTTGAATTGCGGTATTTAAATGGCTAGAAAATCACTCAAATGTCTTAAAAAGGTCAAATGACCCCTGAAATTTTCTAGATCTTGATATGAAAATTGTATTAGTACTCCAAATTTTTCATACATTTAAAACACCACCCGTTGCCATTGTACTCCAGATTTCTCTTTCACAACTAATACATAGTTTGTTGTAGGAACTGTTTGCGATGAAAATTCGTGGGGCTATTTAAGACTTTTTCCATAAGCTTCGCCGGCTTCGTATGCTCTAGTGTCGGTCACCCTCGAATCCACGAACCCCCAATCCCCATTCCAACAGCCCCTTCTTGCAAAGAATGACACTGTGAAAACACTTCGTGAGGGGTCGTACGGTGACTGCGTCCTCCCCAAGCGACACCGCCTGTGACGAGACCACGGGCACATCCACATTGAGTGCAGCCGCATCCGTCGAGAGGGCATCTGCGGTAGCCAACATGGCAATTGTAGCAGTCGAGACAGCTGCAGCAGCTCCTGCAATGGCGGCTGCAAATGCTGAGAGCGCTCGAGCTCTCGTCCGTGCCGCTCATGTCGCCCTCTCCTGGGTCGAGGCCATCCATGCCAAGATCGAGGATGCACATGCCAAGATATTCCAGGCCACCTCGGAATCCAACATGCAACCCATGTCCGAAAAGGAGGTGGAGGCCATGGAGCACCTGCTTCCTCATGAGATCATCAAGCAGGAGCTGGAGATGCAGGAGGCGGCGGAGATCGCGGAGCAGCGGGATGAGAAGTTGTGTGTGGCTGAGGACGAGGTAGAGAAGATCCTTTCCATCGAGGAATCGGCGGTGGAGTACCAATGCGAGCTCTGGCACAGCCACCACTACGAGTACTACAACCTTGAGGGGGCGTCGACGAGGACGACGAGGACGACAAGGACGACGACGCGGTTGACTTCAGCCGGGGGACGCGCAGTCCAGCAAAAACGGCATGTTGACAAGACAAGTCATCGATGCGTCATATTACACCGGCGAGGCATAGGACGATGCGGCAGTGGCTTCGTTCAATTACTAAAATTTCTCAATTTAGTAAGTATGGTATGTGTGTTGTAGACTCTTTTGTGTGCCCAAATTAACCAGCAATGTTAAATTATGCAATGACGTGGATGAGGATAATACCCAGGGAAATATCCACAAAAATTTAATGATCAAACTCATTGCATGCGCGTAAAGCAGAAAAACCATTTGCGATGCACACATTCATTCACAGTGAATGGTGTTCGATGGCACCACACGCAAAGTATCCCTCTACCTTTCAAAAAATTTGGCCTAGGGCTAAAATAGCTAACTACCCCCTCCCCATCCCCTTTTATCCCCGACCAGAAGTCACATTTCCCCTGTTTCCTCCTTCCTTCCTTCCCAAGCTATAGCCGCTTCCTCGCTTGCTTCCTCGCTCTCGCCGTCTTGCATCCAACTGCTGCGATCACCATGGTCTGCTTCAATGACCTCTCCAGCGGTTCCTCCTCTGACGACGACTCTTTCACCGCTCGTGTATGCCTCTCATCTCCCTCTCGGCTTAGGATTTGGAATGAAGGATTTTAACGCAGCAATCGATTTGAGTCATTCCTCTTGTCGCTCCCTAGGACCATCAGTTGCAACAAATGGAGCAGGGTGGCTGAAGATCTGTCTTCTTGTTGTCACCTTCAATCTCCATGTGTGAAGTTAGTTGCGTTTGAATCTGTGGAAAGTGGGAGAAAGTTTATGGCATGTGTAGAGAAGGTTAGCCCCACTTTCGTTGTTGCAAATCGTTAGTTCGATGTGATTCAGATACTCTCACTGTGGTATGTTATTCTGAATGTATTTAAGATAGTGTCACATTTTCTACCTAGTATCTAAAACTGTTGCCATCTCATTAGAGGTGCCACTAGAAAATTACTTGGCACCGCTTCACAAGTTTTTGCAGCCAACTTTGGTCCACACATCAGAGCAGCCAAGGAGTAAAATACTAAAACTTTATGACACGAAGGAACTGGGCATCAGAGCAACTGCGTGCTCCGGAGTACGGTTCCCTGATTTTTTCCTCTGCATCGGCTCGCCAGTGCAGGGCACACTCCCAACTGTAGCAACAGTTGTCTTGACATTGGTTTTGGCATACATAGTGGACGACCTTATTACTATTATTTCTTTGTTACTAAATTTGTGCAAGTCTACACCTGTTAGTATCAATTTGATGGCATCCAAACACTGTCGCTATGTTGTTGCAGTTCTATTTAGCTTCCTCATAAAATGTTCAATTTGTTATTTATAGTACATGACTAAAACTAGCGTTCTTGCAGTTAATTAAAGCTTGTGATGTTTTTGAATTTGGTTGCTGTCTTAGCAGCAAATAATTCATTTGCACATTGATCTTTTTGAGGAGATATGTCATAATTAACCTATTTCTTTAGTTTTTTAAAGTATGTATTTGGTGATTTTTTATGTTGCTAGAAACCCATTTTCCCTACAATTGTTACTCATATAGTTTTAAATATTATAGGATGAAAGAGAGTGTTCTTACCTAGAGTGGGTTGATCAAGAGTGGCCCGTCACATCCCTGAATCCCTAATAGAGTTTAGGAAGATTGTTCTCATGTCTTTTCCATTGCATCCAAGAAAATGAAATGAAATCAAAAGCAAAGAAGAGAAAACAAAAGCAAACCCTAGCAACAATAATTCAAATCAATTCCAAATTTTGGTGACAAATCAATGAACCCAAAATGGCCATTAGAAAAGTTCATCATTTCTGATAAATGTTGAAAACAAAGTATCAGGGGTGACATATATTTTCAAAATGCTTTTGGCATTTTATTTTAAATTTAGAAGTTACTGAAATCAACTATATAATTGACTTCAAATAATCCAAAGTTTCCAAAAATGTTGAAAACTTTATATGTGTTTGGAAATATTCCAAATAGCACCCTAACATGTTTCATACTATTTTAGGAATAGTTTCGAGCCAAAAATAAAATGAAACAATGTCGGAAATGCTTTAACAGAAAAAAGAAATGGAAAAAATAGAAAAACCTTACCTGTCGCTGACCCTTGGCCCGGCCCAGCTCATAAGTGTCGTCTTCCCCGTGCCAGCGAGCAGCAGGAGGTGGCCGCCGCTCCCTCCGGCGCGGCCACGCACCTGCGTGCCTGCGTGGACACCGCGTCGCGCTCGCAAGGAGGGGATAAGCGTCCCGTGACCTCCTCCCGTGTTCTCCCCCTCCTCATTCGCCCCCTGCTCTCTCCCCTCTCGGCCGCCATTAGAGCCCGAGCCGAGCTCGAGCTCGCCGTCGCTCCATCCTCCCTCCCTCTCACCTGAGCTGCGCAAAAGCATCGTCGTGGTCTCCTGAAGCTCTCCAGCTAGCTGCTCGATGCCAAGAACCCCTGAGACACCGTGACGCCATCGTTTTCAACCTCGGATCCCTAGAGCTTGCCGTCGTCATTCTCCCTCCTCAGACCGTACCCAAGCCCGCTCTCGTCGCCTCTGCACTCCCCGTGAGCCCAGGGTGCTTTCCCCCTCATTTTCCCCTTCGATCTCGTGCTCTAGGCCCCGATTCCACCGGAGCCCGAGGAGATCCGCCACGGGAGCTCATCGTCGGTAGCTCTCCAGTGATCGGCTAGTCATTCTAAGGCCACCAGCAGCATCAGTGCATCGCGTAGAAGCTCTAGGAGCCCAATCCCGCGTGATTTGCCCTCGGATTCGATGACTTCGTCATTGCCCGAACTCCGGCAGCCGCTGAGCTCGTCGCCGGCGTCATCTCCGGCCATCTTAGCCCCTGTTCTTGGCAAAAATGGAACCGCGCTCGAACAACCGTTCCTCTGGTGCCTTCCGCCTTGCGTTTGGTCGCCAGAATAGAAAACCCGAGGCCCTCCGCCGTTCTGGTGGTCGCCGGAGCCTCGCCGCCAGTGGGTTTGACCCCATCGCCGGTGGGGTTGACTCCCGTGAGTCACTGGCAAGTGGGGCCATCCCCCTGGATAATTAAGTTTAATAAAAAAAAGAATTTGTTAAACCCTAATCAGTCACTGACATGTGGGTCCAGATCTGTTAAATACCTAATTAAGTTTAAACTTAATCTAAAACTAGCCAGAGTCACTGACCAGTGGGTCCCACTGGTTAGGTTTGACTTTCAAACGGCCAGCTCACCTGTTGATGTCATGCTGATGCAATAAGTCCAATTCTGGTTTTAAAATAATTCCAGAATAATTGCAAACTTTGAAAAATCATAGAAATTTGATTATAACTCCAAATCAGACAAATAATATATGCAAATTGATCAAAAAAATTCAATGAACACAATGGTGCTACTTTCATGCATGAAAAACAAACTTGTGAAACAGCATCAGGTCAAATCAATTAAATGATCAAGATAAATATGCCATTTCAAATGTTATTTGAATTTGGATTTCAAACCAGATGCACACTAAGGTTTCACCAACCACATTGAATCATATATCCCCTCACTTCATGCCATGTTCATGCAGCATGATTGTTGCATATGATTGCTATTAATTGTATGTTGTTATTTCGGTAGGCCCCGCCCCTCCGGATATGACTGATTATCCGACTGAGGGATATCACCCCTCTGCTGAGCAACAAGGCAAGCAACAATTTTGATCATCCCAATAAATCCCATGTTCTCGCTCTTGCTCATATTTATTGCATTAGGTCAAAATGCCTCAAATGCTTTTACCACGTTAGTTGAACCCATTCCTTTGCATGACATGTCTTTGTCACAGTAATTAGCTAAACCTTGCAATCTAGCATACCTGGTAGATGCTTGAGTCATGATGTGTCTTATCCTGCTATGCAAGCTATGCTTAGAGTTGTGTTTGGTCTGTCATCTGGATGATGAACAGGATCGTGAGAATGTGTTATGTTAATAAAGGTCGTGTGTTGAACCTGATTTGGTAAAAGGTACCGGTGAAAGGCTATATAGGAGTACATGGCGGGTTGTTTCATTGGAACCGTCCTCAGGAACTGAGTTCCGTGTATGTAATCCAAAACTAGATACTACCACATGTTGGGATACTTAATTGACCCTCAACTTATTAATCGCCTAGTACTCGGTCCAGGAGTAGCAAGTAGTTTCTGGTTTTTATAGTCATGCTTGAGGTCGTGCATAGTGCTGACCTTAGAGGTGGGCTATGATGCGGTAGGCAGTGGCACGGTGTACCAAGTGGCACCCGGATGGTGATCTTGGGAACCCTGCGCACATCGTTTGGGGCCATGGCGGAATCCTCGGCCGGACTTCCGTGCGGGTTACTCTCAAATAGGCGATAAACCTGGACTAGGTATTAGCGTGGTTATCCGTCGTAGCCGACTCCCTCGCTGGGCTTCCGCTTGAAAGTTGCCGAGGTGCATGACGTGCACATGGAGATAAGTGGCGAGAGCGTGTGTGAAGAAGCACACCCCTGCAGGGTTATGATCTATTCGAATAGCCGAGTCCGTGGATATGGACTACTTGGAGACATATGTTGTTCATAGATAACCTTCATGGCTACTCATAAAAGTATCAAGATAAGTGTGAGTGTCATGGGTGGCATTTCCGTAGGAAGACGGGAATGATTCCATGATGGTGTATTGTTGTGGAGTTAGTGGACTCGTGTGCGAGAAAACAAAGTTGTCAAAACTATTTTAAAATGTAGTTTTGTCTAGCCAAGAGTCAAAGCTGGCTTTTTACATGAAACCCCACAACCCCTTGTTGATACATGGCATGAGTAGATAGATTTGTTCTAAAGTCTTGTTGAGTACTTTTCTACTCACGTTTGCTTATTAAATTGTTGCACAGGATGTTATTGACCCTAATGGTGGGTTCTATCTAGACGTTGACGACGAAGAGTAGCTGGTGTCCCAGCTACGATCTGGCCCTAGGTTGAATCTGTAGATAGTCACGCCATGTGCCTTTTACCTTTCCATCTGTTTGTACTCAGACAGTTTTAATCTTCCGCTGGCTTGTAAGACTTGTTTGAATGACTTGTGATGATGGGTCGTGAGACCCCTATCTGTGTAATATTATGTGTGAGGCTCTTCCGAGCCTTCTAAATAAAGTTTGTATCTTTATGGTTATGTTGTGATGCCATCGATGTATTTATGCATATCGGGTATGCCATGCGTACGTGTGTTATACTTGGTATGTATGGGATTCGAACACCTAGTCGTATGCCTTAGTAGCACTCCTTACGGGGAAATGCCCCTTTCTGTTCCCACCGAGCCATGGTAGTTTGCTACTGCTCCAGACACATTGGTTGACCGACATGTGTCCTTCTTAGCTGTTGTGTCTGTCCCTTTGGGGAAACGTCAAGCGGTGTAATGGAGTCCTTGTAGCTTGCTACGACTCGTCTACACTCGCTGATGACCGACACCTGCTTTAATGGGTCATGTATGCCTGTCCCTGTACGGTAGTGCCACTTGGGTTTATGACTAGACATGTCGACCCGGTTTCTTTGACATTGGAATGCTAGCGACACAATTGCATACGCGTGTCAAAAGGCAAAAACGGTCCCGGCTAAGGTAAGGCAGAAGCCGTGGGGTTAACCCTGCGTGAGACCGCAAAGGGATGTGATGTGTTACAGGCTGGATTCCTATGGCTTAGGATCGGGGTCCCGACAGTGTTGGTATCACAGCCTGATTGACTGTAGGATTACTAAGCCAGACTGATCGAAGTTGAGTCTAGAATTGCTCTAGTTATATATAAGGGAATTGTTTGAGGAAGGGAATGTAAGATTCTTGCTCTCTTCTGAAGTCATTCTATTCTGGTCATCCTCGGCTTTTCTGCGGGGATTAAGAACTAGGTTTCTTATCTTTCTCTCAGGATCGTGTATTACTGATCGGTAGATTATAAGACAACGAGTCGAGAGTTACTCCGGTTTTTATTATTCCAAGGGAAAGAAAGTAAGTTTTGATGACCATGGAATTGAACTTGATAGTTGAGTGGTTATGCTATCCTATCTTTTGCGGGTTGTCTCAAAATTGTGTTTGAGCATTTACACCCGTTATGCTGCCCAATTTTGTCTCCAGAGCTCTAATTCTTTGCATTACTGTCTATTTTCATATGCCTGGCCGTCCTTCTCGTCAGGTGGTCCGTCTGACCAGGTGCATTGATGTGTCGGGTCACACGGCCATGCTAGTGAGGATGATGTGAGTAGCCGGTTACCGCTGGTACCCAGAGTATACACTGGAGGAGCAGTACCAGGATTTTAATCAAAGTCAGTATCTGTGCACTATCAAGGTATTCCCAGATTACCCTGGAGCCAAGGAGCCGATCCATTGGTCTTATGGATTGGGGGTTACTATTGACATGGCGGTACAAGATGATGCCTATTCAATGTTGACCATCATGAGAGCCAGACATGCACTACTGCAGAATTCAGAGTTCTGTTATGTTCCCGCCTCTCAGTCAGGAGAAGAAGGATACCTCAGTGGGGTCTACTTTGATTCCTCCATGGAGGATCCGCTGTTGCAGTCCACCGCTGAGATGTTAGAGAATAGAGACAGGGATCCTCGTGCCCTTCGTATGGAGCTCTATGCTACACGTGCCCATCTCTGGACGGCTTTGACACAGCTGGCACCTGTAGTCCAGACAGGGTATGGAGATATGGAGATGTTGAACCCTCTTAGGACCCATCTTCCAGCTCATTTTGACTCGCCTGCTATAGGAGGAGTCACCCCTCTTCGGGGACCTCTACTACCACCAGACAGGGGACCAAGGCCACACCCGTGTCCTTACGGTTCTCACGGGTCGCAGGCTCGAGTATTTCCTGATCCGCAAGTTGAGCTCCCAGGCCATCCAGTCAACCTTTATGAGATGTTTTATGCGGATGCCTGAACCCGTGAGTGGAAGAGTAGTATGGTAGTAGCTGTACTTCCACAGTCCTATGTGTCTTGTGGAGTATGCTTATGTCGTGAGATGAATTCCGGAGGCATAGATAAATAATGTATAGGAAGCTTGGAAAGCCTCTCATAAGTAGTATCATCTTTTCAGTAGTTTGCTCTTCGGGTTGAGGTTGTACTGAACTATGTAATGGTGTGTCTGAACCATGGTGTATATATAGCAGTTGCTTGTTAATATGTTGTTCGGATGTTCATTTCCGCATTCCATGTGTTCAATGCATTCTTAATCCATAGCTAGTATTGATGATGATATTGGTCTAAGCTGTGAGTTTGTTTGTTAGGATGGTGTTCACCAGCCTGAACCGTGCCACTGCCCATGAGCAGGGAGAAGGTAGTCAAGAATCACAGGAGGAATTGCCTCACCCTCCTTCCCTGGCGGAAGTTATGCTTGAGGCGGAAAGAAATAAAAGAGAGAACAACCGTCTACTAGAACGTATTGAGCAAAATATGGCTCGTCAGCCGAGGAATGATGCAGTGTCCCTCAATGACTTCGTGAAGCTAAATCCTCCAAAGTTCCATCACTCCATCGATCCTCTCGACGCTGATGACTGGTTGTGCAGTATATCGCGCAAGCTTCGCTCTGCCAATGTTTCTGAGGCCGACAAGGTGACCTTTGCAGCGTACTTTCTAGAAGGACCCACCAATCTGTGGTGGGAGAATTTTGAAGCTATGCGTCCTGCCGGACCAGCAGCCACATGGGCAGACTTTAGTGCAGCCTTACGTTTGCACCACATTCCAGAGGGTCTGATGGACCGTAAGAGAGAGGAAGTATGTGCCTTCACCCAGGGAAAATTGACCGTGGATTCTTATACCCGCAAGTTCGGTAACCTCGCTCGCTATGCAACTGAAGAAGTGTCAACTGATGCCAAGAAGCAAGCAAGATTCCGCAAGGGTCTGAGCCCTGAACTTCGTCGTGGCTTGCGCCTCCATGAATGTACAAGTTTTCAAGCGCTTGTCAACAAGGCGATCAGTGCCGAGACTGGTCATACCGATTATGAAGCCACGAAGAAGCACTCCCGTGACTCTCGCTCCTCATCTGGTTCCGTGTTCCCAAAATGCAGGCTGTGGGTTCCAAATAGCTCTCTGCCGCCAAGATATACCCCGAGGCCATCCTATGTGGCGCCTCAGGCAAACCAGACCAACCCTCCAGCAAAAACCTATGGTGGTCCAGGTAGCAATGCTGCACCACGTGCCAATCAGGTGAACTGATATAAGTGCGGAGAACCAGGGCACTACTCATGAGAGTGTCCCCACAATATAGGTGCCAAACAACGTGGAAAGTCCGTTGGGCAAGGCAAGTTGGGCAAAGCTTACTATGTGAAGCCAACTCCTGCACGTGGCCCCGTGAACTATGTTTCAGCAGAAGAAGCTGCACAGGATCCCGACGTCATATTGGGTACGCTCCTTGTCAATCATCACCGAGCGTTTGTTCTTTTTGACACTGGTTCATCTCATTCTTTCATTTCAGAAAGTTATGCACAGTTGCATAACATGTCCTTTTGTGATATGCCAATCCCATTGGTTGTCCAAACCCCAGGTGGTAAGTGGCAAAACTCCAGGATAACCTATGAAAATGAAATCCTAGTAGACACGCTAGTTTTTCTAGCATCTTTGATACCCCTGAAATCTTCGGATATCAATATCATCTTTGTATGGACTAGATGTCAGCTCACTGTACCAAGATTGATACTCATATTAGAAACGTTCAGCTTACCCATCCCTTGGGTGAGATAGTTAATGTCTCTACTCGAGTTGCCAAATGCCAACTCTATTCCCTCAATGCAAATCCTCTTCCAGAACTTGAAGAGATCCCGGTAGTCCGTGACTTTCCGAATGTTTTTCTAGAAGAACTGCCAGGAATTCCACCTGACAGGGATGTGGAGTTTGTGATAGACCTTGTTCCGGGAACTGTTCCAATAGCCAGAAGACCTTATAAGACGGCACCCCTGGAGCTAGACGAACTTAAGAAACGACTAGATGAGGCCTTGAATAAAGGTTTCACTCGTCCTAGCTCTTCTCCTTGGGCTTGTCCCGTCCTCTTCGTCAAGAAGAAAGATGGAACAGATCGGATGGTTGTAGATTATCGACCAGTTAACCTGGTCACCATAAAGAACAAGTATCTGCTCCCCAGGATCAACGACCTATATGATCAGCTCGCTGGATCCTCATTCTTCTCCAAAATGGATTTGAGGTTGGGTTACCATCAAATCAAGATCAAGAACGGGGACATTCCAAAAACGGCTTTTGTCACTCGTTACGGCCAATACGAGTACACCATCATGTACTTCGGTTTAACCAATGCCCAAGCCACCTTCTCTCGTTTGATGAATTCAATCTTCATGGAGTATTTGGATAAATTCGTCGTGGTATACCTCGATGATATTCTCATCTACTCAAAGAACGAACAAGAACATGCCGAGCATCTAAGGCTGGTATTGATGAAACTTCGAGAGCATCGCCTTTATGCCAAGTTTTCAAAATGTGAATTTTGGTTACCAGAAGTGACCTATCTAGGCCACGTAATCTCTGGTAAGGGTATTCCTGTCAATCCCGAGAGAGTTCAAGCCGTCCTTGATAGGACTCAACCTGAATCGGTTAAACAAGTTGGGAGTTTTCTTGGACTAGCGAGCTATTGTCGCCGCTTTGTCGAGAATTTCTCCAAGGTTGCAAAGCCTCTAACTGAACTCCTCAAGAAAGATAAAAAGTTCGAGTGGACACCATAGTGTGAGCATAGTTTTCAGGAACTGAAAAGACGCTTGACTTCCGCACCTGTGTTGCTACCACTAGATTTTTCTAAGGACTTTATTATCTATTCCGACGCCTCGCGACAAGGATTAGGTTGCATTCTCATGCAGGATCGTCATGTGATTGCATACGCATCTCGACAGTTGCATCCACATGATTATAATTATCCCACACATGATCTCGAGCTTGCACCTATAGTCCATGCACTTAAAACCTCGCGACATTACCTTCTTGGTAATCATTGCAAAATATTCACTGACCACCAAAGTCTGAAATATATCTTCACCCAGCCGGATTTGAATCTCAGGCAAAGACAGTGGGTTGAGTTGATCACAGATTACAACATAGGGATAACTTACACCCCGGGGAAGGCCAAAGTTATGGCTGATGCACTAAGTCGTAAGTCTTATTGTAACAATCTGATGTTACAACGAGGTCAACCACATCTCTCTAAGGAATTTCAGAAGTTAAACCTCCACATTGTTCCTCAAGGATTCCTTTCTAACCTAGTGGCAAAACCTACTCTTGGGGATCAAATCATAGATGTGCAGACATATGATAAGGGTATATCCCAGATCAAGGAGAATATTGCTAGAGGAAACGCTAGGGATATCTTTATTAATGAGCAAGGTGTCATGTTCTTTCAGAACCGCCTAGTGGTTCCTAAGAGCAAACATCTGCGGCAGTTGATCCTTAATGAGGCTCATGATTCTCCTCTCACTATTCATCCTGATAGTACTAAGATGTATCAGGACCTACGCCAGAGGTTTTGGTGGACTAGGATGAAGAGAGAAATTGTTGAGTTCGTTGCTAACTGTGACGTATGTCGTCGAGTTAAGGCGGAACATCAAAGGCCTCCTGGCACCCTTCAACCTTTAGCTATTCTTGAATGGAAACGGGATAAAGTCAGTATGGATTTCATCACTGGATTTCCCAAGACCAAGAAAGGAAATAATGCTATCCTTGTGGTCATTGACCATCTTTCCAAAGTAGCTCATTTTCTTCCAGTTCGTGAGAGTATAACAGGTAGCCAGCTAGCAGAGTTATATATCTCTCGAATAGTGTCTCTTCATGGTGTTCCTCTAGATATTAACTCAATCTGTGGAAGTATTTTTACTTCTCGCTTCTGGGAGAGTTTTCAGAATGCCATGGGGACTCACCTATCTTTTAGCACTGCTTTCCATCCTCAATCAAGTGGTCAAGTAGAAAGAGTGAATCAAATCTTAGAAGATATGCTCCGAGCTTGTGTTGTATCGTTTGGTATGAATTGGGAGAAGTGCCTTCCATTCGCCGAATTTGCTTATAAAAATAGTTATCAATCAAGCTTGGGCAAATCCCCTTTTGAAGTTCTCTATGGACGAAGATGTCGAACACCTCTTAATTGGTCAAAAACCGGAGAGAGGCAACTCTTTGGTCCAGATATGATCCAGGAAGCAGAAGAGCAAGTTCGCATTATGCGTGAAAAGTTGAAAACAGCCCAGTCTCGTCAAAAGAGCCAATATGATCATCATCATAAGGCTGTGACCTTTGAAGTTGATGAGAAGGCTTACCTTCGGGTTACACCTTTGAAGGGTACCCATCGTTTCGGTATCGAGGGCAAGTTGGCTCCTCGTTACATTGGTCCTTTTCGCATTCTTGCCAAACGAGGAGAAGTTGCCTACCAATTGTAACTTCCTCGGCATCATTCCAAGGTTCATGATGTATTCCACGTCTCGCAACTCAGGCGTTGCTTTTTGGATCCTATCCGCGAAGTGGACCATGAAACGCTTGATCTCCAAGATAACCTTTCATACCGAGAATACCCCGTTCGTATTCTTGATCAAGCTGAGCGTACCACTCAACGTCGAAACCTCAAGTTTCTTAAAGTTCAATGGTCAAATCATTCTGAAAGAGGCAACATGGGAAAGAGAGGATCGTCTACGACTTGAGTATCCCGCGCTATTCCCGACAACTTCCAAATCTCGGGACGAGATTCTTTTGAGTGGGGGTGAGTGGTCACATCCTTGAATCCCTAATAGAGTTTAGCAAGATTGTGCTCATGTCTTTTCCATTGCATCCAAGAAAATGAATTGAAATCAAAAGCAAAGGAGAGAAAACAAAAGCAAACCCTAGCAACTCTAATTCAAATCAATTCCAAATTTTGGTGACAAATCAATGAACCCAAAATGGCCATTAGAGAAGTTCATCATTTCTGATAAATGTTGAAAACAAAGTATCAGGGGTGACATATATTTTTCAAATGCTTTTGGCATTTTATTTTTTATTTAAAATTTACTGAAATCAACTATATAATTAATTTCAAATAATCCAAAGTTTCTAAAAATGTTGAAAACTTTATATGTGTTTGGAAATATTCCAAATAGCACACCAGCATGTTTCAAACTATTTTAGGAATAGTTTGGAGCCAAAAATAAAATGAAAGAAAGTCAGAAATGCTTTAACAGAAAACAGAAATGGAAAAATAAAAAAAACCTTACCTGTAGCTCACCCTTGGCCCGACCCAGCTCATGCTTGTCGTCTTCCCCGTGCCAGCGAGCAGCAGGAGGTGGTCGCCGCTCCCTCCGGCGCGGCTACGCACCTGCGTGCCTGCCTGGCCGCCGCTTCGCGTTGGCAAGGAGGGGATAAGCCTCCCGCGACCTCCTCCCGTGCTCTCCCCCTCCTCATTCGCCCCTGCTCTCTCGCCTCTTGGCCGCCATTACAGCCCGAGCCGAGTTCGATCTCGCCGTCGCTCCAGCCTCCCTCCCTCTCACCTGAGCTGCGCAAAAGCATCGTCGTGGTGTCCTGAAGCTCTCGAGCTAGCTCCTCGATGCTGAGAACCCCTGATACGCCATGACACCATCGTCTTCAACCTCAGATCCCCGGAGCTCACCGTCGTCATTCTCCCTCCTCAGACCGTCCCCGAGCCCGCTCTCGTCGCCTTTGCACTCCCCGTGAGCCCAGGGTGCTTTCCCCCTCATTTTTCCCTTTGATCTCGTGCTCTAGACCCCGATTCCACCGGAGCCCGACGAGATCCACCGCGGGAGCTCGTCGCCGGTAGCTCTCCGGTGATCGCTTGGTCATTCTAAGGCCACCGGCAGCATGAGTGCATCACGTAGAATCTCTAGGACCCCAATCCCGCGTAATTTGCCCTTGGATTCGATGACTTCATCATAGCCTGAACTCCGGCAGCTGCTGAGCTCGTCGTCGGCGTCATCTCCGGCTATCTTAGCCCCTGTTCTTGGCAAAAATGGAACCGCTCTCGAACAACCGTTCATCTGGTGCCTTCCGCCTTGCGTGTGGTCGCCGGAATAGAAAACCCGAGGCCCTCCGCTGTTCTGGTGGTCGCCGGAACCTCGCCGCCGGTGGGTTTGACCCCATCGCCGGTGGGGTTGACTCCCCTGAGTCACTGGCAAGTGGGGCCATCTCCCTAGATAAGTAAGTTTAGTAAAAATAAAAATAAAGAATTTGTTAAACCCTAATCAGTCACTGACATGTGGGCCCAGATCTGTTAAATACCTAATTAAGTTTAAACTTAATCTATAACTGGCCATAGTCACTGACGAGTGGGTCCCACTGGTCAAGTTGGATTTTCAAACGGCCAGCTGACCTGCTCATGCAATAAGTCCAATTCTAGTTTTAAAATAATTCCACAATAATTGCAAACTTTGAAAATTCATAGAAATTTGATTATTACTCCAAATCAGACAAATAATATATGCAAATTGATCACAAAAATTAAATGAACACAATGGTGCTACTTTCATGCATGAAAAACAAAGTTATGAAACACCATCAGGTCAAATCAATTAGATGATCAAGATGAATATACCATTTCAAATGTTATTTGAATTTGGATTTCAAACCAGATGCACACTAAGGTTTCACCAACCACATTGAATCATATCACCCCTCACTTCATGCCATGTTCATGCATCATGATTGTTGCATATGATTGCTATTAATTGTATGTTGTTATTTCGGTAGGCCCTGACTCCGTAACAGCAGACCTTCCCTTGTAACGGCACCAGAAGAATGCTGCTAGCACTCTCCGACAATCGAAACTAGAAGAATGTTGTTGACGGCCCACCAGCGCGTGGGATCGTAGCAGTTTTTGAGGGTAGAGTATTCGACCCAAATTTGTTGGTACGCCTATAGGAGGTGAGAGGATACTCTCAAGTATTAACAGCTGAATATGTCAGATTCAACCACACCTGAAAGATTAGTATCTGCAAGCAAAATAGTAACAGCAAAGTAGCGAGTAACAGCAGTGGCAAGGAACAGCAATAGTGACAGTAGTAGCAAGTAGAAATAGTAGCAAGCGACAGTAGTAGCAACAGTAGCAGCAGAGCAAGACAAGTAATAGCAGCAGATCAAGAAAAGTAACAGCAGCAGTAGGACAAACTCGTAGGCAATGGGTCAGTGATTTGTTTGGATGATATTCATCATGCGACACCTATAACACGGAGAGATATGTGGCTAGCTCCCGTTTGTCAATGTGATGTAGGCATGCATTCCGTGTGTCGTCATATGTGCTTAGGGAAAAGAACTTGCATGACATCTATTGTCCATCCCTCCCGTGGCAGCGGGGTCCAAAAGGAAACTACGAGATATTAAGGTTCTACTTTTAATAAAGAACCGGACCAACGCATTAGCACTTGGTGAACACATGAACTCCTGAAACTATGGTCATCACCGGGAGTGGTTCCGGTTATTGTCACTCCAGGGTTGCCGGATCAGAACACATAGTAGGTAACTACAACTTGCAAGATCGGATCTAAAACACACATATATTGGTGACAACATAATAATTTCAGATCTGAAATCATGGCACTCGGGCCCTAGTGACAAGCATTAAGCATGGCAAAGTAGTAGCAACATCAATCTCAGAACATAGTGGATAATAGGGATCAATCCCCATCAATACTAACTCGATTACATGATAGATCTTATCCTACTCTTCACCGCCCAGCGAGCCTAAGAATAAATTACTCACGAACGATGAAGAGCTTCATGGAATTGGAGAGGGAAGAAGGTTGATGATGACGATGGCGACGATTTCCCCTCTCCGGAGCCCAAAACAGACTCCAGATCTGCCCTCCAGATGAAGAACAGGTTGTGGTGGCGCCTCCGTTTCGCAAACGCGACGAAATCTTCTCTTTTTTATTTTTTCTGGGACGAAAGTGAACTTATAGACCTGAGATTGGGGGCGGCAGAGCCGTGTGGGCCCCACAAGCTTGCCCACCGCCACCAGGGGGTGGCGGAGGCAGGGCTTGTGGCCCACTAGCCCACCCCCTCAGGTGGATCTTGGCGCAGATATTTTTCATATTTTCCAAAAATGCTCCCCGTAAATTTTCAGGACGTCCTGAGAACTTTCATTTCTACACAAAAACAACACCATGGCAATTCTAGGGAAAACAGCGTCAGTCCGGGTTAGTTCCATTCAAATCATGCAAATTAGAGTCCAAAACAAGGGCAAAAGAGTTTGGAAAAGTAGATACGATGGAGACGTATCAACTCCCCCAAGCTTAAAACCTTGCTTGTCCTCAAGCAATTCAGTTGACAAACTGAAAGAGAAAGAAAAACTTTGAGAAACTTTGTTTGATCTTGTTGTTGCAACTGTGTCTAACTCGTAACCAGAATTTCAGCAAGATCACAAGTTAACCACATAAGCAAGTGACACAAAGGTCTCACGTTAACTAATATCAATGGCATAATCAGCTAGCGAGCAAATAATAATGAGTTTCAGATACCAACAATTCAATCAAAACAGGCATGAAGCAATATGAATAGGTGGTATCTCGCTAGCTCTTTCTCAGACCGCGAAACATAAATGCAGAGCACTTTCAAAGATCAAGGGCTGACTAAACATTGTAATTCATAGCAACGAAGATCCAGTCATAGACATACTCAATATCAATCAAAAGCAAAGCATAGAAATGACAGAGGTGCTCTCTAATTGGTGCTTATATAAGAAGAGGATGAGTCGACAGGAAAATAAATAGACAAGCCCTTCGCAGAGGGAAGCATTGATTTGCAGAGGTGCCAGAGCTCAAGCTTTGAAAACAGAGATAATAATTTTGGGTGGCATGCTTTCATTGTCAACGCAATGACCAAGAGTTCTCAATATCTTCCACGCTATTCATGCTATAGGCGGTTCCCAAACAGAAAAGTAAAGTTTTAACTCCCCCACCACCAATCAATCACACTCCACGACTAGTCAAATCCTCGGGTACCGTCCATACTAACATCAATCCGGGGGGAGTCTTGTTTTACAGTTATGTTTTTGATTTAAGCATGGAACTGTGCATTCCAATTACCGGCCCCTTTCTCGTGAATGACAGTGAAGAAACACATGTCGAGGATAACACTCCTAGCATGGAAGATACCAATAACCCCGTGTCACCACATGAGCGGTTCGGGCAGGCAAAACAGATTATTTCTTGAAGGTTTAGAGAGTGGCACATGCAAATTTACTTGGAACGGCGGGTAGATACCGCAAATAGGTAGGTATGGTGGACTCTCATGGAAACACTTTTGGGTTTATGGAAGAGGATGCACAAGCAGTATTCCGTTTAGTACAAGTGAAGCCTAGCAAAAGACTAGGAAGCGACCAACTAGAGAGCGACAACAGTCATCAAGATGCAATGAGTTTGACTAGCATTGAATGCAAGCATGAACAGGATATAAATCACCATGAACACGAACATCATAGAGGTTATGTTGATTTTGTTTCAACTACATGCATGAACATGCGCCAAGTCAAGCCACTTGAATCATTCAAAGGAGAATACCATCCTATCATACTACATCATAGTCATTTCAAATCTCTGTTGGCATTCAAGACAAACCATTATAAACTCTCAGCTAAATATGCATGGCATCAGAAACTATGATCTCTAAGTTGTCATTGCAAACATGGTTCTCTCACAACAGCTAAATCTGGGTCGACAAGCTAGTCATATTTACAAAAACAAAGTAGATAGAGTTCATACCAGCTTTTCAGTCTCAGACACTTCATCATATATCATCATTATTGCCTTTCACTTGCACGGTCGAACGATGTGAACAATAATAAGAGTGCTCGTGCATTGGACTAAGTTGAATCTGCAGGCAAACACAAAGGAGAAGATAAAGTAATATGGCTCTTTGAAAGCTAAACAGGTATGCATGCAAGAACCACTAAACATTGAAACCAATATCTTCTACCTTGACCCAAAGAAAAACAAAACTATTTACACGGGAAAGCTCCCAACAAGAAAAAGAAGAAAGAAAAACATTTTTGGGTTTTCTCAAAAGGACACAAAACAAGAAAACAAGAAAATGAAAATAAACTAGCATGGATAATACAGTGGAAAAGTGTAAACACCGACTAACAAAGTGAAAGCATAAGCATGAATGTAAAGTCGGTGAGAACACGTACTCCCCCAAGCTTAGGCTTTTGGCCTAGCTTGGTCTACTCCCAAGGACGGTCCTGGGAAAACCCAAAATCATAATCGGGGTTATACGGGGCGTTGCAGCCACTGCCTCACGAAGACGAGCAGCTGTCGCCTCCCTCTCATACTCCTCTGCCTCTCCTATGGTTATGTAGTATCTCCGTTTTACCTGAAAGTCAAAGAAAGCAGGAGTAGGAAGGGTAATATGGAAGACGCGATGTCGGTTAAATATCAATCGGTATAGGAGGGATTCATCATCCCTCTCAAGAAACTGGTAGCGTGTCAAAGCGAACGGTCAAGGAAAGCTGTATGGAGCGGGGGATCTCCTGCGCGAACGGGTACTCCAAGAAAATTTGCTATGCAAGTGGCATAGATGCCGCCAAACAAATCTCCCTCAATAGCGTTCTTATTCAGCCTCCTTGCTATAATAGCACCATGTTGAAGCTTTTGGCACCCGTAACTGAACTCTTAAGGATACTAAGGTCGGATGCGCATAGGTGACAATGTTCAACCTTACCGTTAATGCACCTACCTATGAAGAGGGCAAAGTAGTGCAAGGCAGGGAAATGGATGCTTCCTATGGTAGCTTGCGTGGTGTCTCTAGTTTCTCCAAAAGATATACTAGAGAAAAAATCTCTAACCAAGGATTTAGCAGGATCTTTAAGATTACCCACATCGGGTATTTTGCAAATCCTATTGAAATCCTCCAAATCCATGGCATAGGATTTATCATACAAATCAAACAGTATGGATGAGTCACGGCCAACTGAAAATTTAAATCTACGCACGAAAGAGGCAGTGAGCATAGCATACTGTTCACATTTATCTGAGAGGAATTCTTCTAACCCGGCATTGCGGACAAGTGCATCAAACTCATCCTTGAAGCATGCTTCGATCATGAACTCATCGGAAGGCCATTCAGATGGTTGTACCGGTGCGTCCCTTAGTTGATAAGGATCGGGCTCCCGAAAAGAAATACGGGGACGCTTCTTACTTGAGGAACCACCATGAAACTTCCTCCTCAACATAATTTCTCTTTGCTGAAATTTTGAAGTTCAAGAGAAAAGTGAATAAAGACCAACCACACCTTGTAGCAACTACTCCTACTAGTGCCTAGAGACCGTATCACGCGCTAAAACTACTTGGGACCAGCTAAAATCAACATTTCATGCTCAAGAACAGGGTCACCAAGGTAGCAAGAATACGGGAAGGATAAAGCACTAGAGCAAAAACTAATTGGACCCATGGAGGAGTCACTTACCAAGGAGTAATTTCCCCAAAACGGTTCGCAGAATGATGCTTTGAGCAAGGAGATCGAAAATCACAGCCAAATGAGCAAGAACACGGGTTTGAGCTGCGAAAGGATTTTTTCTGGAGGAAGAAGAAGAGGATGGGAGCTGGAATGAGTGGAGGCGGGCCCTGTGGGCCCCACAAGCTTGCTTGCCGCGGCCAAGGGGGGTGGCCGCTGTGACAGGGCTTGTGGCCTACTGGGGAGGCCCCTAGGCCAGCTCTCAGTCCTAGTATTTTTCAAATATTCCAAAAAAAATCATACTAGATTTTCAGGACCATCGGAGAACTTTTATTTTCAAGGTATATTTCTCCGGGACGCTAAAACAAAAAACGGGAAAAACTAAACTAAACCTATCATTTTTCTTCTAAGCAAAAGAAGGTGAAAGCTTAAAACAGAGGTATGTCACTCTTTGATTCATCCATTTCATGGTCATCGAGAGAAATCCGTCAATGGGGTTGATCAAATCCTCATGACAAAACTTTCTCGAATCGCAAGAGAGAACGGAGAATTTTCTAATAGCCGCTAAGTCACCTCAATGGGGATATGAATCTCCCCAACAAGCAAATCATACTTCATCTTGACACGAGGAATAGGGCATTCAAAGCCCCCAATAAGAATTGATGAAGTTTTTTCGATAGCATTGATGCAATGTACTTGATATCGTTTCTTCGGAAAGTGCACGGTATGCTCATTACCGTTGACATGGAAAGTGACATTGCCTTTATTGCAATCTATAACAGCCCCTGCAGTGTTTAAAAAGGGTCTTCCGAGGATGACAGCCATGGCATCGTCCTCGGGAATATCCAAGATAACAAAGTCTGTTAAGATAGTGGTATTAGCAACCACAACACGCACATCCTTGCAAATGCCAACAGGAAAAGCAGTTGATTTGTCGGCCATTTGCAGAGAGATTTTAGTGGGTGTCAACTTATCCAATTCAAGTCTACGATAAAGAGAGAGAGGCATAACACTAACTCCGGCTCCAAGGTCACATAAGGCAGTTCTTACGTAGTTTCCTTTAATGGAGCAAGGTATAGTGGGCGCTCCGGGATCACCAAGTTTCTTAGGAGTTCCACCTTTGAAAGTGTAATTGGCAAGCATGGTGGAGATCTCAAGATCTGGTATCTTCCGTTTATTGGTCACGATATCTTTCATGTACTTGGCATACGGAGACATTTTGAGCATATCAACTAACCGCATCTGCAGAAAGACGGGTCTTATCATTTCAATATAGCGCTCTAAATCCTCATCATCCTTTTTCTTGGATGGCTTAGGAGGAAAGGGCATAGGACTCTGAACCCATGGCTCCCTTTCTTTACCATGCTTCATAGCAGTGAAGTCATTCTTATCGTATCTCTTAGGCTGTGGATTATCAAGATTAACCGTAGGTTCAATCTCCACATCCTTATCATTGCTAGGTTGAGCATTATTATGAACATCGCTGTCCATATTGTCACGAGGTTCATGTTCATCACCAGATTGTGTTTCTGCATCAGACGCAGAAATATCATTTGGTTCTTGAGGTGTGACAGTATTTGGTGAACTAACATGCAGGTTTCTATCATCCTTCTTCTTCTCCTTAGGATGACTGGGTGCATCTACATTAATTCCTTGAGAATCTTGATCAATTCTCTTAGGATGACCCTCAGGATACAAAGGTTCCTGAGTCATTTTGCCTCCTCTAGTAATGACTCTGACAGAGTTGTCATTTAATTCATTGAGCAGGTCATTATGAGCTTTAAGTACTTGTTCTACCTGAGTATTAATCATAGAGGCATGTTTACTCACAAGCTTCAGATCATTGACATTTTTGTCTACACAAGCACTTAAATGACTTAGCATACGAGTACTTTGTTCCAAATGTCTGCTAACATAATCATTGAAACTCTGTTGTTTGGCAACAAAGTTGTCAAATTCATCAAAGCATAGGCTAGCAGGTTTATCAAAAGGAATATCACTCTCATCAAACCTACGCAGAGAATTTACTTCTACTACGTGTATCGGGTTATCTAGACCATGGATCTCTTCGATAGGTGGCAGATTTTTGACATCTTCAGATCTTATGCCTTTATCTTGCATAGATTTCTTGGCTTCTTGCATATCTTCGGGGCTTAGGAATAGAGTACCTCTTTTCTTCGGAGTTGGCTTAGGAGGTGGTTCGGGAATAGTCCAAGCATTATCGTTGATCAAGATGTTATTCAATAGAGTCTCAGCTTGTTCTATAGTTTGTTCCCTAAAAACACAACCGGCACAACTAGCTAGATGGTCTCTAGAAGCATCGGTAAGTCCGTTATAGAATATATCAAGTATCTCGTTCTTCTTAAGAGGGTGATCAGGCAAAACATTCTGTATCTGGACGAGCCTCCCCCAAGCTTGTGGGAGACTCTCTTCTTTGAGTTGAGCAAAGTTGTATATTACCTGCAAGGCAGCTTGCTTCTTATGGGCAGGGAAATATTTCTCACAGAAGTAATAGACCATATCCTGGGGACTACTCACACATCCAGGAGCAAGAGAAGCAAACCAGGCTTTAGTGTCATCCTTTAGAGAGAAAGGAAACAGCTTAAGGATATAGTAGTGGAGGATCTTCTCCTCACTAGTGAAAAGGGTGGCTATATCGTGTAGTTTGGTAAGATGGGCTACGACCGTCTCAGACTCATAACCGTGGAAAGGATCAGATTCGACTAGAGAGATTATCTCAGGATCGACAGAAAATTCATAATCCTTATCGGTGATAAAGATAGGTGAAGTGGCAAACTTCGAGTCGTATTTCATCCTAGCTTTCAGAGATTTTTCCTTCCACTTGAGAAGTAATTTCTCAGCGTCATAGGCATCCTTACACGCAAGAAAATCCTCAGCTATCTCTCCCTCCATAACGTAACCCTCAGGTATATCAGGTAATTCATATCTAGGAGAGCTAGATCTAGCAGGAGCAAAAGCAGGTTCTATCTCAATAGTATTGGCAGTTTCAAAAGCATCACGAGCATTGGCAGTAACTCTAGCAATATGAGCATCAAGGAACACCCCTAGTGACACATCAGGCAAAGTAGCATCTCTAGCAGTATCAAGCATAGCATCATCAGGCAAAGCAGTATCTCTAGCATCATCAGGCAAAGCAGTATCAGGCATGGCATCTCTAGCAATATCAGGCATAGTAGCATCTCTGGCAGTATCAGGCATAGCATCTCTAGCAGTATCAGGCATAGCATCTCTAGCAGTATCAGGCATAGGCGACATAGCAAGATTTCTAGCAGGAGGTGATGTCGCAAACTTACTCATAACTGAAGGTGAATCAAGTGCAGAGCTAGATGGCAGTTCCTTACCTCCCCTGGTGGTTGAGGGCAAGACTTTGGTTTTTGGATCTTTTAGATTCTTCATAGTGATCAGCCGATATAAATCCCAAGTGATTCAAAGAATATAGCAATCCTCCCCGGCAAAGGCGCCAGAAAAATGCTGCTAACGGCAGTCCCCGGCAACGACACTAGAAGAATGTTGTTGACGAGTCCCTGGCTTGATGCCTTCGCGACAAGAGAGCCAGAACTGCTCCCAGTTGCTCAACAATTAGCAATTGTCTTGCAATGGCCCACCAGCGCATGGGTTCGCGGCAGTTTTCGAGGGTAGAGTATTCTACCCAGATTTGTTGGTACGCCAGTCAGGAGGTGAGAGAATACTCTCGAGTATTAGCAGCTGAATGTGTCAGATTCAACCACACCTGAAAGATTATTATCTACAAGCAAAGTATCAGCAGCAAAGTAGGATGATAACAACGGTGTCAGAAACGATCTGTTGACGGCAGACTATTCCTAATTGTCGTATCAATGGCGCCAGAAGTTGCCCGTTGACGGAAATTGTCTTTTCCCGTCAACGCCGAGCGAACTAGAATTATAGTAGGTAGCAGCAGTGTAACGAGTAACAGCAGTGGCAAGGAACAGCAGTAGTGATAGCAGTAGCAAGTAGCAACAGTAGCAAGTAGCAGCAGTAGCAAGCGACAGTAGTAACAGCAGTAGCAAGTAGCAATAGTAGTAACAGCAGCAGAGCAAGACAAGTAACAATAGTAACAGCAGCAGAGCAAAACAAGTAACATCAGTAGTGGGACAAACTCGTAGGCAATGGGTCGGTGATTCGTTTGGATGATATTCATCATGCAACAGTTATAACACGAAGTGATATGTGGCTAGCTCCCGTTCGTCAATGTGATGTAGGCATGCATTCCGTGTGTAGTCATACATGCTTAGGGAAAAGAACTTGCATGACATCTATTGTCCATCCCTCCCGTGGCAGCAGGGTCCAAAAGGATACTACGGGATATTAAGGTTCTCCTTTTAATAAAGAACCAGAACAACGCATTAGCACTTGGTGAACACATGAACTCCTCAAACTATGGTCATCACCGGGAGTGGTTCCGGTTATTGTCACTCCGGGGTTGCCGGGTCATAACACATAGTAGGTAACTACAACTTGCAAGATCGTATCTAAAACACACATATATTGGCGACAACATAATAATTTCAGATCTGAAATCATGGCACTCGGGCCCTAGTGACAAGCATTAAGCATGGCAAAGTAGTAGCAACACCAATCTTAGAACATAGTGGATACTAGGGATCAATCCCCGTCAAAACTAACTCGATTACATAATAGATCTCATCCTACTCATCACCGCCCAGCGAGCCTACGAATAGATTACTGACGAACGATGAAGAGCTTCATGGAATTGGAGAGGGAAGAAGGTTGATGATGACGATGGCGACGATTTCCCCTCTCCGGAGACCAAAACAGACTCCAAATCTGTCATCCAGATGAAGAACAGGATGTGGCGGCGCCTCCGTATCGCAAACACGACGAAATCTCCTCTTCTGATTTTTTTCTAGGCGAAAGTGAATTTATAGAGCTGAGTTTGGGGGCGGCAGAGCCACGTGGGCCCCACAAGCTTGGTTGTCGCGGCCAGGGGGGAGGTATTTTTCATATTTTCCAGAAAAATTCTCCGTAAATTTTCAGGACGTTCCGAGAACTTTCATTTCTGCACAAAAACAACACCATGGCAATTCTGCTGAATGCAGCGTCAGTGCGGGTTAGTTCCATTCAAATCATGCATATTAGAGTCCAAAACAAGGGCAAAAGAGTTTGGAAAAGTAGATACGATGGAGACGTATCACGCTCTCGTGTGTCCCAAGAGGAAGATGATGCGGGGACGATGCTATAGGGGCTTAAAGCTTGATCCCGTGGCTATAGTCGACACCGAGGAGCATGGCAGAGCAATCACGCACAGCGGGGCTATGCGGGAGTCCGGCGGCTACCGTGCGGCGCGGCCATGGCGACGGCGGTGCTCGGTGTGCGCAAGGGAGGAGAGAGCAATGCGTGGGGGGAATGGGGCAACCTAGGGTTCGCGGGAGGTTCTCGGGTGCTCTAAACCATGACGAGGAGCTGGAGGACGGCTCGCACGTGCCCCCGTCGGCCATGGTATCGGCGAATGGCTGCCACGCCCCCTCGTGAACACACGAAGGGGACGAGGGCGTTAGGTGGGATGGGCCTCACTGTGCACTTGAGTCCCAAGTGCAAAGCGGGGACTTCTATTTTTATTTTTGAATTTCTATTGTCTTTTATTGACTCTCCTTTCTATTTAGTTTAATTAGCAAATAGTTCTAGTAAAATATGGAAACTTGCCCATTATTACTAATGCAAGGTTAGCCCGTGACGCATAAAGTTCATGATTTAATTAAAGTAGTTTGAAACTCTTTTAATTTCAAAAGCCTTTAAATTATTGTTTCTTGGCCTTTGTTTTAATTATTTTAGGGCATTAAACCATTGTAGAAAATATTGGTTTCACCATGAGAAATATTTAGGGAATGTTTGCAACACTAGGAACATTTTAGTTCGCGTGCTTGTGAGTTTCTTTATTTCACTTATTATTCGAGTTTGAATTCATAGTGGAATTCGAAATGAGATATTAGATCGAGATGATCAAGCATTTTTTAGCAAAATATATTAGCTTAATCACATTGGTTATTGTAGCTTAACCACAGAGGTTATTGTAGCTTAATTACACGGGTGTTACAATGTAGAGGCCCTCCGTGATGGATCCCCCCCTCCGACAGAGCACCGGAACATGGCTCCATATGGGCACGCGGTAGAACAAAGACTTGCGGCGACGGAAAAAGTCTTTAGGGAGGATCTCTAGGGGTTTCCCAATATATGTGAATTTATAGCAAAGAGATTAGGGCCAGAGGGTGTGGGACGTGGCCCAAAGACATCACGGCATGGCCACCCCCCCCCCTCCCTAGGCGCACCCTGTTGGCTTGGTGCCACCCCGTGTGGCCTCCAGTCTCCCTCCAAACCTTTTGGGTCTTATTTTTTTCTAGAGAAAATCATCAAAAAAGTTTTGGGGTATTTAGACTTCGTTTGGTACAGTATTCCTGAAAAACCAAAAACATTCAGAAAACAGCAACTCACACTAGGCATTGGGTTAATAGATTAGTGCTAAAATGATATGAAACACCATATAAATGCTTAATCCAAGATTGATAATATAATTATACATACATTGGAGACGTATCACAAACCTTTCTTTATGGTGTACGGAGCCGAGGCAGTCCTACCAAGTGACCTCACTCGTGATGCACGTAAAGTGCGTATGTATGAAGAGAGGGAAGTCGAGTTAGATTGGCTGGATGACCTAGATGTCCTAGAATAGGAGTGGCATGTAGCTCAGTCATGTTCCACCTTCTATCAACAATAGTCACGATGCTACAAGAGCAGAGAAGTTTGAGCGAAGGCATTCAACATAGGTGACTTGGTCATGATGTTTCAATTAGAAAAGCTGAAGCATAAACTTCACCCTAAAATGGGACGGACCGTTCATAATCGACCAAGTGCTGAGTGGAGGTGCATATCATATCCAAGATCCTGCGGATCACAAACTGGAGCCAAATCCTTGGGACGCCTCCCCGCTCTGAAGCTTCTACGGTTGAGCGTAGCCCCCTGCTACATTTTATATTTGTTTTGGCATTTCCTAGCTATACCTTTTCCCCTTTATTCTTGGCTAGTTATGATCAGTAAAGCCGAAGTGAAATAATTCCATCGGACCGATGCTACATGCACCTCATAAACTGCACTCTAAGGCTCTCTCGAAGCCAAGCATATATTAGACACTATCGGCGCCTCCTTCCAATCTATTCATTTTATGCCCTTGTATGCATCAACTTGACTTCAGTTTTTGCCAAGATGGATTACCTCGCTCCTATGCTTACCCCCTACGTTCCGATTGTTCGGCTAGCAGGTAAAGGGAGCACATATGCGATTGTTGCTACTGGATTAAGCGGATTAGCACCTCAAATGGTTGATGTCGAAAGCTAGCATTTTTAATAAAATAATTGGTTGGCAATGATGGAAGTGGGATTATTCTTCAAAAAATGAGGAGCTTTCAACTCACCTTAGATATAACTATCCAGCCTTGACCATGTAGGTCGTCATCACCATAAATGATTGACAACCGACAAGTATAGGGGGTCGCAACAGTCTTCATGGGTAGTATTTCACCCTAATTTATTGGTTCGACACAAGGGGAGCCAAAGAATATTTATTGGTCGTAACAGTTGAGTTGTTAGTTCAACCGCATCTGGGATATCTCTGTGCAACAAGGATTTAGTAGCAGTAAGAGTAACCGTGATAGCAGCAATTTTGGTAATAGTAACAGTGATAGTAGAAATTTTGGTAACAGTAAGAGTGGTAGCAGCAATTTTGGTAATAATACTAACAGTAGCAATTGAGTAGGAGGTGTGATAGCAGCAACAACGGTAGGAACTTAGCAAGATTCAGTATATGTAAAGCGTAGGCGTGTGTATCGGCAGTGGATAATGATTTAGATGACGTTGATCATATAAAAGTTACACAGTAGGGCGACATAGAACTAGGTCCAATTCATTAATATTGTGTAGGCATGTATTCCGTATATAGTCATACGTGCTTGCGATAAGAACTTGCATGACATATTTTGTCCTACCCTCCCGTGGCAGCAGAGTCCTATTGGAAACAAAGGGATATTAAGGCCTCCTTTTAATAGAGAACCAGAACAAAGCATTAACACATGGGGAATACATGAACTCCTCAAACTATGGCAATCACCTGAAAGAATCCCAATTATTGTCACCTTCGGGTATGTGGATCAAGACACATAGTAGGTACTTGCAAGATAGGATCCTTATCACTCTCATATTCATGAAAACATAATAGGTTCAGATCTGAAATCATGGCACTCGGGCCCTAGTGACAAGCATTAAGCATAGCAAAGTCATAGTAACATCAATCTAATAACAAAATGGGTACTAGGCATGAGGCCCTATCAAACTTAACTCGGTTACATGATCAATCTCATCCAATCCCATCACCGTCCAACAAGCCTACAAAGGAATTACTCACTTCTGGTAGTGAGCACCATGGCAGTGTTAATGAAGAAGGGTTTGTTCTGACGACGGCGATGAATCCCCTTCTCTAGAGCCCCAAACAGACTCCAAATCATCCCTCCGGAGGAAGAACAGGAGGTGGCGGCGGCTCCATCTCGTAAAACACGATGAAAACATCTCTCCTATTTTTCTCCCAAGATGTGATTTTATACGACTCGAATTAAGTTTGGAGGAGCCACATGGTCCCCACAAGCCATCATAGCATGACCGGGGGGCGTCCTATTGGCTTGTGTCCCCCTTGCAGCATTTATATGGTACGTCTTTGCTCCATCGATCCTTATAAATACACGAAATAATTCACAAAAAGTTTCGTCCAATTCCAAGAAATTTAGTTATACCCAAAAATAGCACCAAGGTAGTTCTACTGAAAACAACGTCGGTCCAGGTTAGTTTCATTCAGAACATGCAAATAAGAGATAAAAACCAAAGCAAAAGTGTATGAAAAATTAGATACGTTGGAGACGTATCGATGATCAACTAAGAAAAGGAACCAATAAAGGAACTATTTTCCTTCCAAGATGTTTCTTACGCATAAACTTAATATAACATAAGATTTGGATCACTTTGTTTTTTGAGCCCTATAGTCGGATTGCCTCGCTATCTGAAATACCTGGTCAGCTCGCATGGATCATAAGTAGGAGGCACTCTTTGGCCAATGGTCAAGGAGGGAGAAGTCGAAGGTTGGCTAACAAAGTTTGTACAACCTATGCGATTGAACTGACGTAAAGTACTTAGATACACAGAGTCGCTAAGTATAAGATTACACCCGGTCAAGCCCGTCTATCAAATACTTAAGGGTGCGGCCCCACTGAGAGAGACGTGTGGCACGCATAACATCATCATAAACCAAACACGTGGGCACCTCCTTCCCATCGTGGCCAACGGGGCCTATCTTGGCTAGGTGGTCCGTCTCTATGCTTGTATAGCAGGTTCTTACCATGGCCCATGCTTCCATTGCTCCTTCCCGGCAGGCCAATATTTTCCACACATGTATACGACGTCGAGCCCCTTTCAAGCACACGGCAAGCTCGAACATACCCTCGGGCACATTTTCTTCTTCAGGCCATAGAGCTTTGAAAACAACCAGCATGGCCTTTCGAGCTCTTTCATGCTCCTCGGTCAACTCCTCAAGAGCGTCCTCGGATGATGAGCCCAGGGCCTCTTTGGATTGACCTTTCAACAAAAATATGGGAAGCATACATTAGAGCATGGTTAATAGTATAGCCAACTGTTGGCTATATGCCATCTTATAGCCCATCTTATAACTAGCTTGTACAATTGTTAGATATAAAATAGTACTACTTTTATCATATATGACCCAACACTAGTGGAAAATGGGCCTTCGGCCTGGACCCTTTAGTCCCGGCCTGCCTCTAGGCCGGGACTAAAGGCCCGGCCACGTCGCCCCAAATCGCAATGCCTCCCACGAGGCTTTGGTCCCGGCCCGTAAGGAGCCTTTAGTCCCGGTTTGTGTCCCAAACCGGGACTAAAGGGCTACGCGGTGTGGAGCCCGCATGTGCACCACCTTTAGTCCCGGTTTGTGTCTCAAACCGGGACTAAAGTCCTGTGCCTATATATAGCACAACCCCCCTCTCCCCTCTTCCTTGCATTTTTCTTGGATGGACGAGTGTGGGTGTGTGCTAGCTCTCCATTTTTTTATGCACTAGAAGTGTTTGTTGAAATGTGTGTTAGAGCGATGCCGCTTCAGTTCACCGAACACAACTACGATATGAGATGTCTGAGCCACGCTTAAACCTCTTCCTCTTTATTTCTACTTATTCTAAAAGGTTAGCAACTATATTTCCTCGTTTAGACCGTGCGGTACTAATTTTTAGGATCGTGATTGTATTTGATATACTGTCGTATAACGCAGATGAGCCACCCATGGATGTACAGTGATCGACGCACATCCGCTTACAGAGAAGGCATGCATTCTTTTCGAGATGCAGCCGATGCGAACAAGCATGGTGGTGGCTTTATGTTTTGTCCATGTGTTGAATGTCGGAATTTGAAGGATTAGACTTCCTCAAGAGTCATTCAGAGCCACCTGCTTCAGTCCGGTTTTATGTCAGGCTATAATGTTTGGACCAAGCTTGGAGAAAGAGGGGTTATGATGGAAGACGACGATGAAGAAGAAAAGAACGATGATGACAACTACCGATCTATGTTCCCTGAGTATGCTGATACTGCAATGGAAGACAATGAAGAAGAAGATCAGGATGAAGAACGGGAACCAGATGAGCCCGCTGATGATCTTGGCCGGGTCATTTCTGATGCACGGCGAGGTTGCGACACAGAAAAGGAGAGGTTGCAGTTCGAGCAGATGTTACAGGACCACAACAAATTGTTGTACCCAACTTGTGAAGATGGCCAGAAGAAGATGGGTAGCACACTGGAATTGCTGAAGTGGAAGGCAGAGACTGGTGTGACTGACTCGTCATTCGAAAAGTTGTTGGTACTAAAGCCCCTTACGGGTCGGGACTATAGGCCCTGTCCCCACTAGTGCACCTTTCATTCTCACAAAGCACCTAGAAGCACGTGCTAGAGCTAGCTCTTCACGAAGAGCCCGCTTACCTTCTCTCTCCTCTTCTCTCTCATCCAACTCAGCAAATATATAGTATTCTAATTCTTACAGCCTGCTGACTGTACTTTATTGTACTTGCTCTTAGTTTGCAAGAGGTATGCAGTTGCACGACACAGTTTCCCTCGGTTTTTGGTTGGCTCTTAGTCTGTGCAGCAGCAAGCTAGGCCTTCAGCTGCTCAATTTCTCGAGCTTGGGCCCTTTGAGCTTTTGGCGCATTCTTTTCTTCATGGCATCGGGCTAACACTCGATGGTTGGCCTGTCTCTATGACTCGGTATAGACCAAATCTTCGCGAGCTCGCTTCAGGTCACTTTCAAGTTGACCAATGACTTCTCCTCTATGGTAAACAAATAACATTAGCATATGCATCAAGTCCCTTTTGCAACATACAAAATGTCAGATGCACATACCATGCGCTTCTCTGGTAAAGGATTTAACTTGCGCCACCTCGGCTTCCAAGACACACAATTGCGTCTTGGTCTGAGCCAACTTCTCGGATAGACTTTGGATTTTCTCCCGAGATGACTATATCAGCAATGCATATATTAACAAGCCTTCATATTGCCACTCAGGTCCATATAGCGGGTTAGGGGCTACCGACATGTGCGTTCACGCTATCTCGACTCGATTGCAGAACCCACTAACTGGGTATGGCTATCGACCGGTATCTTGGGGGCTACTGCCTAGTACGATAGTTTATTCCTTTTCAAAACGAACACTGGTGCCCAACATCTACAACCAAACATACCCTATTTACAGAAGAAATAAGTATGAGGATAAAAAATACTTGCGGGCCTTTTAACGTTATGGCCACAACGGTGTCAAAAATAGAATGTGTGGTGTCCACGGAGCTAAGGTCATTAAGTTCTTGGTTGGTGAAGATCGGGTTCCTCAAAGCAGCCTTCTGACGTTGATGGTTCATGGCGCTTTCAACCTGAGAGGAGGTAGTCGAGCAAGTCCTTGAAGCGGTTGATTGAGGAGCTTCGAGAACATCCCCTAAGGGGTATATTGTCTCTTTGCCCGTCCTCCGCGTCGGGATGTTTTCCCCCTCATCCACCAGGGCATTGACAAATTGTGTGTATAATTGATTTCAGGAAATGAGGCAAGCAATCCTTAGCTTGTGAAAAGCATAACGCTGGTAGAATTACATGTTCACGAGTTGAGCATCACACTTTGCCTCGGTGTCTTCCACTTGTTGAGGGGTGCCCTGTGTCGAAAGTGAAGGGTTAACATGAGGGGTCGCCCTGCCACGTGAACACTTTGAGCGTCGACCCATAGGAAGAGGGGTTATAGTGCTCGTGGTTTCTTGACTAGTATTCCTCTTTCGACAAGGGATGGGAAGAGGGCTTACCAATGAAGAGGACCTTATCACTGGCATATCCTGAATGATGGCTACTCGTGAGCTGTCAAGACTCTCTTAATAAAATGGCCCTCTTCATAGATGGTGGATTTTCTTCATCTTCATAATAAATGGGGTCATTGTCCCGACGATAGGTCCTCGGTTCTGGCACGGGGCACTTTAATGTCTGAACCCAGTACCTCCATCTCTGGCCAAGCATGGTGGCAAATTAGAGGAAATGAGATGTGTTGTATGGATGAAGGACGAAGTTTGAATAATAACTAACTATGTCACCAGGATTGAAGGAGGACAAGCCATCTATAAACTTCTTCTTCGCAAAATCCGCGGCTTCTTCCTTATATATGGCTGCTATGACCGCACTGAAGGACGCATTGTTCTTTATATCTTCTCGGATAGACCGGGTAGCATCACTCATCCCGTTGTACATACACAACATATGTTGGCGCTGCCGAAGAGGCTGGACTTTTCGAATAATGGTTGTTGCCATCACATCTATGATAGTGAGACATGTGTTTGTCAGACAACTGGCCTTAGCTGTGAGGCAAACCACGTCGACGTCGTCCTTCTGGTCATTGCTCTGTGGCCTCTAGCCACAAGGGTTCCTCAAAGTATCCGAAGAAAAAGATGGGAGTCATTTCCGAACTTGGTCGTGCAATGGGACATCGGCCATGTAAAACCACTCGGACACCCATAGTTCATCTTCTCAAGAGGTTCCCGTGGGGTAGCCGGTCCCGGCTATTCAGCATACTTCATCGGCTCCAACCTTGTGCACCTTCTCGTCTCAAGAGCAGGACATAACACAGAAGTACCTCCTCCACTGCCTGGAGTGTGTCTCACATCTGAGGTACATTTCACAAAGGGTGACAAAACCAGCAATGTGTAGAATCAAATTGGGGGTCACACGGTGGATCCGGATTCTCTAAAACTCTAGCAGACCACTAAGGAAGGGATGGATGGGAAATCCAAGATTGTGGAGGATGAAAGGAACAAAGCATACCCTCACATCCCCGTGTGGGATGGGGTAACGATCAGCATGCGTTTGCTCGTCCATGGATATCAAACCTGGGCGAGTTGCGGCCAAATCTCGATCTGGCAGATAGCCCTGCGTGGATAGCTGACTCAATTGAAGGCGCACGACGACACAGCTTCCCTAATCGCCTTGAAGGGAACCATGGGGGCGCTTGGAGGATCCTACGTTGCTGTCCACAACAACCTTCGAAGCTCGACCTTGGAGGAGGAGGATGGTGCTAAGCGGTTGTGAGAAAAATCTAGGATGCACCTGGTTTCTTAGGGCCATGCTTTGATTAGATAAAAAAAGAGGTGGCAACGTTTTAGTGTCTAGTTGTACAACTGGTTTGACTCCCTAGGTCGCTCAATGCTCGAGGCGGCACGTGGTGGGACTAGGATCGAAGAAAACTCATATGCACGAACTGCAATCTGGAATAGGAACTCGCGTGTCGAGCCGAAGACAACCCACCCGAAGACAGTATAAAAGGATTATCATCCACGGCTTTCAAGATAAGTTCGGGGGCTACTAACGGAGTCCTCTACTAGGGGGTCCTGGCCTAGTTTTCTAGTACATGGGCAGGACTACTGACCCACTATGTGACGCCCTCGATTTAATCGTACGCTAATCATACACGCAAATGTGTAGAAATCAAACTCAAGGACTCACGGGAAGATATCACAACACAACTCTAGACACAAATAAAACAATATCACCTTCATATTACAAGCCAGGGGCCTCGAGGGCTAGAATACAGAAGCTCGATAAACACATGAGTCAGCGGAAGCAACAATATCTGAGTACAGACATAAAACATGGGGTGCCTTAGAGAAGGCTAGCACAAAAGATACAACGATCGAACGAGGCGATGCCTCCTGCCTGGGAACCTCCTAACTACTCCTCGTCTTCAGCGGACTCCACATAGTAGTAGGCACCGTCGGGGTAGCAGTCGTCGTCGGCGGGGACCTTCATCTCCTGGGCTCCATCATCTGGTCGCAGCACGGATCAAGGGGACAAAGGGGGGAGCAAAGCAACGGTGAGTACTCATCCAAAGTACTCACAAGTCTTACATCAGAACTATTCTAAGTATGTAGCAATATCAAAGAAGAGGGGTGGTTATATGTGGACTGACTGCAGCAATGCGAGAAAAGAGAGAGAAGGCCTAGTCCTATCAAAGACTAGCATCTTCATGGTCTTGCAATAATAGACGAGAATAGAGCAAGGTAACACAATTAATAGTCATATTGTTCCAGCAATATTAAAGTGAGGTCACCCCCTGAGATCCTCCCTCGACTCCCTGCGTGAAAGCGATCCCGAGGCAACTAATTCTAGTTAAATAACAATTGTTGTTGTATAAGATCAGGGCACAACTCCAAGTCGTCCTGTAACCGTGGACACGGCTATTCGAACAGTTAATTTTCATCCCTACATGGGTGCACCACATGTCCCGTCACGCTCGATAACACTCTGGCCGGACACACTTTTCTGGGTCATGCCCGGCCTCGGAATATCGACACGTCGTAGCCCCACCTAAGACTCAACAGAGAGGCCAGCCCGCCGGTCTAATTCCTAAGCACAAAGGGTTCATGGGCCCAGTTCCCCTTGGCGCTCCTACACGATGCGTGGACGGCCGACGTCAGTCCTAGCATCCCTTAATCACAAGTGCGATGCATCTCGGGACCACTCGGGCGCGTGCCGCTACATTGCTGACATCTGAAAAACTTCGGCTGATGCCGCGACGTCGAGTGCCCTTCATTCTTCCCGCGTAGCCGGTTAGTGCGAAAAGGTCTCCAAGCAACCCAGATCAAATACCCAAATCCATTATCATTTTAATTAGGCCATCGACACAATCTCGCGGGAATCCACCCATCTAGCAGCTAATCACCAATGATCCCAGTAACATGGTCGAGTAACTGTGTGGTTGTAAGATCAGGGGAATCCGAAGTATCACCCTTGTTGGATTCCGGACAATGTATCCGTCAAGGTGGGCTTAGAGGAATCACCCTCGGGGTTCCCACACTTGAGGGGATTCACGACAGAGGCATCGTCAGGAATGGTGAAAGAGGAATCACCCTCGATAACCATGACCGATTAGCTATACTACAGAGATATCATCAGGAGTACTTAGCAAGGTGACACCTCGGTACTCGAGAGTATCTCTGTAGCGTCGTACAACTAAGGGGGTGTATGTGCTGTGTCGGGTTTGGTTCGTCGATCAGGGACCGAGATTGAAAGCAAAGCGGGGCAACTGGACTACGGAGTCAGAGGGGAAGACTGCTCCACCTATACTAAGTAGTTAAAAGGTAGAGTACTGAAAGTAGCAGTTCATCAAAAATAGGCTATGCATCAGATATAGGAGCTAACTACAATAGTAGCAAAATACTAATGCAAGCATGAGGGAGAAAGACATAGGCGATATAGGAATGATCAAGGGGGTTTTCTTGCCTTGCTTCTCTGCGGCATAGGACTCATCGGCAGGGCCGTAGACGTACCCGACCGCATCGTCAGTCTCGGGGTCTACCGGTCAAAAGAGGGGGAAGAAACAATAAATAATAGCAACGGTGCAACACAATGCATGACATGGCAAGATGCAGGCTAGACATGGGCTAACGTAGCAACATCCGTCATAGACGGGTCGGAAGAATATCAGACGATATTTTTCGGGTCTCGGGCTACTACCGGTCGAACGAAAAACGATGGAAAAGTTCCACCTTTGCTATGCTAGGGACGCGTGACACACGAATGGACCGTGTATCCTCGTTCGTCTCGTTCTGCTGATCAACTTGCATGTTGAAAATATTTTGATCTCACTTAAGGATTATTTTATATTCATTTTTAAAATTTTATTCAATATTTAGTAATTAAAAACAAATTTAATTAAATCGACTAAAAGCAATTTTGACATCAGCATGATGCCACGCTGACATCAGCAGTTGACTGGTCAACTCACCACTGGGTCATGTGCGTCATAGACACACGTTTTTTATTAGGTTTAATATTAATTAATCAGATTAATTTAGTGGGGGACCCACGTGTCATACTCTAATTATACTAATTACTTAATTATCCATTTAATTAATTAACTAAATGATTAAATAATATATCTATTTATTTATTTAATAAAACCTATTTTTATTTTTATATTTCCATTTTCATTTTTCTTAACAGCGTGTGGGGCCTCCCTGTAAGTGGGTGTGGAGGTATGGCCCCACCGGTAAGTGGCAGTAGCCACATACACATATTTACCTACATATATTAAACATAATATATTCCTCTCTATACATACATGATATTACATACATACATATATACATACAAAATAAATACGTGCATCTCATACATACATACATACATACGGGCATCTAATACATACAAACATACATCTTTTTATTTTTATTTTTCTCACAGCCAACTCCAACCTCTCTGGCATCTCTGTGTTCATCTCTCTCATCTCAACAAAGAGAGGGGGCTATCTACACCTACACCTACATGATCTCAACGACGCCGAAACGGAGCGCCGATTGCCGGAATGGAACTGGGAGAGGAAGGAGAAGAGAATGGCGGGGGGGCGAGCTCACCGGTGTTGATGAGAGGGCCCGGTGTAGCCGGAGTTCTCGGGAGGTGCGGAGGAGACAGCGTGGAGGAGGACGAGGTGGTGGCAGTGCCGCGGTTCCGGTGACGTTGGTTACGAGGAGGGCCGGGCGGTTGGTGGAGCGGGGCGACGGGGACGGTGCCTCGATTGAGGCCGGCGGGGACAGGGCGACCTCCTTGCTCGATCCCTCCTGGATCGAGCGGGAGGGATGGTGCCGCGAGGGGAAGAGTTGCAGGGAGGTTCGGCCGGGTGTGGGTGACGGCCGGCGGGGAGGTGAGATGGGGGCTGCCGGAGGGGCGAGGTGGCAAGGACGGGGCTCCTGGGAGCCGACGGGGTCGGGGTTTGGGGGGAGCGGCAGGGAGATCTGGGGCTCTTGGTGGGGAGGGGGTGTTGGTCTGGGAGGGAGACCGAGAGAAGGGGCGAGGGGCTCGTGGGGAAAGGTGGAGTGGAGGGAGGCCCTCGCGAGCGGGGTGGTAGGTGGGGGGCTATCGGTGCGGTTGGTGGGGATGGAGGGGAACGAGAGGCATGGGGCCTCGTGAGGAGGCAGGAGGGGGGCGTGAGCGAGCGGGGGAGAGGGTCCTGGCTCGGTGGTGGCGGCCAGGGGGACTCGGAGGGGAGCGGGCACCGGTTAGGGTTAGCCCCTTGGGGGTTTTTATACCCGTGGGGGTGGGCCGAATGGGGGTGGCCGGCTTGGCCAGTTTTGGCCGAGTTGGGCCAGGGGGTTTCCTGTTTTTTATTATATATTCTTTTATTATTATTTTTAATTACTTTCTTTCCTTTATTTATTTTACTCAAAGCTTCTCTTTTAAATATATAGGGATTACCTAATAATTTCGAAAGTGCCCGATTCACATTTATAATTCGTTAGAGAATTCTTGTAACTCCCCGACGTTTTTATTTTAACAACATAAAACCATTCTCGTTCGACTTTAATTTTAAGTTTCGAATTTTGATTCGGTTTCAACTAACACGAGATCATTGATATAATTAACGGTGATGTGGCATCATTAGCGCGGGATCATTGTCGCTTAATTACAATCATCACTGTAGCAAAAGTCGAGGATGTCACAACTCTCCCCTACTAACAAGAATTCTTGTCCCGAGAATTAAGAGGTAGAAGGAAAGAGCTCGGTGTATTCATCACGAAGATGATCCTCGCGTTCCCAAGTGGCTTCAGCTTCAGAATGATTTGACCACTGCACTTTAAGGAACTTGGTGACTTTGCGACGAGTCTTACGTTGAGCTAGGTCAAGAATGCGGACCGGATGCTCTTTATAAGACAGGTCTTGTTGCAGCTCAAGCATACCATGATCCACTGCTCGAATAGGATCCTTGAAGCAGCGGCGGAGCTGAGAAATATGGAAGACATCGTGAACCTAAGAAAGGTTCGCCGGCAGTTCCAATTGATAAGCCACTCTTCTACGCCTTTCGAGAACAGTGAAAGGACCAATATAGCGAGGAGCTAACTTGCCCTTGATCCCAAAACGATGTGCACCTCTCATTGGTGTGACACGAAGATAAGCCTTTTCGCCAGGTTGATAGACCATATCTTGATGATGACGGTCATACTGACTCTTCTGACGAGACTGAGCAGCCTTCAGATTCTCATGGATAATGCAGACTTGATCTTCGGCATGTTGAATAATATCCGCATCGAAGAGTGATCGTTCCCCAGTTTCTGACCAATTCATAGGAGTTTGACACCTTCGTCCATACAATACTTCGAAAGGGGCCATCTTCAAACTAGCTTGATAGCTATTGTTGTAAGATAACTCGGCATATGGGAGAGATTCCTCCCATTTCTTACCGAAAGAAATGACACAAACTCGAAGCATGTCCTCGAGAATTTGGTTGACTCGTTCAACTTGTCCTTGGGATTGAGGATGAAATGTCGTGCTGAAGGACAGATGAGTCCCCATAGCCTTCTGAAAACTTTCCCAGAATTTTGAAGTGACCAAGCTGCCACGGTCCGAGCTGATTACCAATGGAATACCGTAAAGTGAAACAACCCTTGACATATAAAGATCTGCCAGCTGACTAGCATTAATTATTTCTTTGACGGGCAGGAAATGTGCAACTTTGGACAGTCGGTCAATGACGACAAGAATAGCATCATTATCTTTCTGAGATTTGGGAGAACCAGTGATAAAGTCCATTTCAACATGGTCCCATTTCCACTCAGGAATAGAGATAGGTTGCAGAGTTCTAGAAGGCTTTTGATGTTCTGCTTTGATACGCCGGCATATATCACATTCTGCCACATAGTGTGCAATGTCTTGTTTCATGTTGGGCCACCAGAATCTTTGCCGGATGTCTTCGTACATCTTGGTACTACCCGAGTGAATAGACAATGGTGTGTCGTGAGCTTCTTTCATCACCTCTCCGGTCATCCTGAGATTTTTCTTCTTATTTGGGACGAATAGGCGACCCTTGAAGTACAAGGCGCCATCTTCAGCAATAGTGAAAAAGGAGGGTTTACCCTTCGCAATATAGCTCTTAATCCTATCGACATCATTGTCAAAGCCTTGCAGATTCTTTATGGTGCCCACAAGATCTAGTTCAACAACTAGGTTACTGATGGAACCCTGATTAACAACACGAAGGTTCGTCTTTTGTCACTCTTTGGGAGGGGGAACAAGGTAGCCGTGAGGAACAATATGGAGGTTTAGCTTACGGAATTCCTCTTGCAGACGATTGTGAACCTTATGAACCTGGAGGTGGTTGCAATATGACTTGCGACTCAAGGCATCAGCCATTATGTTAGCCTTGCCAAGGGTATATGATATACTACAGTCAAAATCTGCTATACGCTCCATCCATTTTTGTTGACGTAGATTCAGCTCCAGTTGAGTGAACCAGTACTTCAGACTTTGATGGTCGGTGTAGATTTCACAGCGATTACCGACAAGGTATTGTCGTCATTCTTTCAGTGCATGAATAACTGCGGCAAGCTCGAGATCATGAACTGGGTAGTTCTCTTCATGAGCACGCAGTTGACGTGAAGCATAAGCAATCACCTTGTGATCCTGCATGAGGACACAACCTATTCCTTGACGAGAAGCACCATCGTATATGACGAAATCCCTTTTCGTATCCAGAGGAGCAAGTACTGGAGCGGATGTCAGTTTGTCCTTGAGCGTCTGGAAATTTCCTGACATTTATCATTCCACTCATACTTAACACCTTTGTGAAGCGGGTTGGTTAAGTGCTTCGCAATCTTGGAGAAGTTCTCGACGAATCGACAGCAATAGCTGGCGAGTCCGAGAAAACTTCTGACTTGCTTTACATTCTTCGGGGGAGTCCAGTCAAGAATAGCTTGAATTTGTTCGGGGTTGACTGCAATACCATCCTTGGAAATCACATGACCAAGGTAAGTCACTTCGTCTAGCCAGAATTCACATTTGGAATACTTCACATAGAGTTTATGCTCCCGAAAATTATCCAGTACAAGACGAAGATGTTCAACATGCTCTTCTTTATTCTTTGAAAATACCAGAATATCATCCAGATATACCACGACGAATTTGTCGAGGTAGTCCATGAATATATAATCATCAACCGAGAGAAGGTTGCCGGTGCGTTGGTTAAGCCGAAGGACATGACGGTGTACTCGTATGATCCATAACGACTAACAAAGGCGGTCTTTCGAATATCCTTTTTGTGAACACGGATCTGGTGGTATCCCAATGTCAAGTCGAGCTTAGAGAAGACGGTGGAACCAGCAAGTTGATGATACAGATTATTTATCCGAGGGAGAGGATATTTGTTTTCAATAGTTGCCAGATTGATAGGACGATAGTCTTGAACCAAACGATTTGTCCCATCCTTCTTCTTAACAAAGAGAGAAGTTTCTCCCCAAGCACAGGAACTCAGACGAATGAAACCCAGACGGAGCAAGTTTTCAAATTCTTGCTTAAGTTCAAGAAGTTCATGTGGCAGCATTTTATAAGGACGCTTGGCAATAGGAGTGGCACCGGGTACCAAGTCAATGACAAACTCGACAACTCGAGCAGGGGGAATCCCCGGAAGTTCTTCTGGAAAGACATCTTGGAATTCTCGGACCACTCGAATGTTTTCAATCCCTTCAAGAGGCAATGCATTTAATGCATTCAAGGCATATAGCCGTGCCTCAACATTTCGAACGAGATGAGCATGGTAGCTTATTAATTCATCTGAAGGGTGTAGGAGGTGCATGTTCTTGGTGGCACAAACGATCGATGCCGTATGAGCTTTCAACCAGTCCATCCCCAGTATGAGATCAATGTTGGATGACTTTAGTAGGATGGGGTTGGCAAGGAATTCTAATCCTTCAATTTCAACCGAAACATGGGGGCAAACCACAGAGGTTCGACATTCACCCCCACGGGTGTTTACCACTATCGGGATGTTCATCTCTTTGTTTCTAATGCCATGCATGTATGCAAAATTTTCCAACATAAAGGAATGTGATGCTCCTGTATCAAACAATACAGAAGCACGTACTGAGTTAACGAGGAGTGTACCCATCACGGTAGCAGGCTGGTCTTGAGCTTGACCCATATCAATGTTGTTGGCCTGACCACGAACATAAGCAGGCTTAGCATTGAAGTTGCGGTTCTGGTTGTTGCCACTGCCAGTTGAGGGAAGTGTCATCTGATTCGGATTCTGCCTGCAGTCTCTAGCACGGTGACCTGGACGGCCACACTTGAAGCACAACACGTCCTCAGGACGGGAAGGAGGAACTCAATGCGGTGGAGTTGGAAGCCTCGGCTATCTAGGTGGTGGAGGAGGCAGGCGAGGTACAGCATAGGATGGCCTCGGAGCAGGAGCACGTGCATGGTACATGTTGTTGGGAATCCATATCTTCCGCTTCTGTGCAGATGAGCCCGAAGATGAGCCCATGTCACGGTTGCGCTTGCTGCTATCCTTGTATTCCTGCAGACCAGTCTCAACAAGAATAGCCTTGTTCACCAAGGTGGCCAAATCAGCATAGTCCTGAACGAGGAGTGTCAGTTTGATATCAGGGTGAAGGCCTTCACGGAACTTCTCCTGTCTGCATGCATCAGTTGCAATGTCTTCTTCAGCATAACGAGATAAGTCCAGAAATTCCCACTGATAAGTATCCACAGTCTTGTTGCCCTGGACCAGGTTGCGGAACTCACGCTTCTTCTGGTCCATGATTCCCTGAGGAATGTAGCGAGCACGGAAAGCAGCCTTGAACTCTGTCCAAGTGATGGCAGTTCCATCAGGCTGAGAGCGCTTGTGGCTATCGCACCATTGGCAAAGTTGACATAGCTCGCCAGGGGCACATTGGCAGACTCCAGCTCATAAGCAATGTCACGGAGCCAGTCATCAGCATCAAGAGGCTAAGTTGAGTTGTGGTAGATCGCAAGGTTGAGGCGGTAGAAGTCTTGAAGTGTCACGCCTTGCTGTTGGTTCTTGTTCGGCCTTTGGAACTGATCCATGAGCCCTTGCATAAAGTGGCGGTTCAGTTCAAACTATTGGATCATCCCCGCCATATACTCAGGAGGCGGGGGTGGTGCATCGTTGGCAGGGCCACGCGGGCGGCCAGCTGGTCTAACCATCCTGTTAAATATTTAACACGGGTAGTTTAGCTTAAAGTAATTGCAACGGCATCGTACGCATTCATGAAGTAATCACGCATGATGAAAGGGAAATGTGATAGATACTTCATAGTAGTTGAGTTCGACATACAGACCCATACATAAGTTCAATTACAGACCTACGATTACAAATTCAAAATTTGGCGATAGCCTGGACGCATTAGACGATACCCTGGACTCACTAGGCGGCGCGCAGTCACGCGATGGAAGAGTATCACAATGAGATATAGCGATAAGGCTACATCAACGTCGGAGAGGACGAAAGAATCCTGGTAGCTGGCGGTGATAGAAGGTAGGAACAGGACCCTGTGTCCCGTTGTGACTCTGGTGAGGGTACCGCATCCACTCGAGGAGCTGAGGTCCAAGTGCACGGGTTCTACCGCCAACATCAGTCCACTCGAGACCTCATGGTAGCTCTCTCCTGCTCGGTTCGCGGATGTGCATAGGGGAAACCCTCGGGTGGTGTGCTGGTTGTAGCTCTGTCAACGCGTCATAAAGACAAGCGCACGTAGCGTACAGCTCCACAGTCAGAGCTCGAAAAGCACGATCCATTGCCTCAGTGTACTGCACCAGAACCCACACGTCGTAGCGACGCGTCACGTAGGGGGCGCAGACAGCGACGTAGGATCGGTCATTGCGCTCCCGAACACTAGCAGTGTAGGCAGTGACATCAGACCGAGTCTCATCCCCAGTAGGAGCATGCGGGATGTATGTGAAAGGGCTCTCCTCCAGGTGAGGGTATGCTCCACGAAGACGGGTGATAGCGATGTAGGCCGCATCATGGACGGCCATCTTGACCGACACTCCAATACCACAGAAGACGTGGCGCTCGAGGGTGTCGCCGCCCATCTGGTCGAAGATGCGAACCTCAGCCTGGTACTGGTACTGATGTACTTGCGGAAGTCCTCGTACACAGTGTACTCGGGGTACCAGCTATATCCCAGCCTGGTCAGGAGGTCGACCAAAATGGCCGGGAACCCAGTCGTCTCAGTGGCCTGTGTCACGCCCACGTGCTGCCTTGCGGGACACATCTGAAAATAAGATTGACGGATGTCAAATGACAGTGTGTGTAATATATATTCAGAAGAACGGAGTAGATAGTCCAGCGCTCCGGGTTAATGTGATTACGAGATCCTAATGTTAGAGTTAGTAAAATCTTTAACACGAAAGAGAAGAGAGAGTAGAGCCCAGAGTATAGGAAAGGAGTAAAAGATACTAATACCACCCAATTGAGATGTGGGCCTGTAAGCCACAACATCAGTGTTAGTAAAGTTTTTCAAACACTAGACTCAACTTCGGCCAAGGAGTTGGAAAGGGGGCTACCTACAGGCAGTCGGCTCTGATACCAACTTGTGACACCCTCGATTTAATCGTACGCTAATCATACACGCAAATGTGTACGATCAAACTCAAAGACTCACGGGAAGATACCACAACACAATTCTAGACACAAATAAAACAATATCAGCTTCATATTACAAGCCAGGGGCCTCGAGGGCTAGAATACGGAAGCTCGGTAAACACACAAGTCAGCAGAAGCAACAATATCTCAGTACAGACATAAAACATGGGGTGCCTTAGAGAAGGCTAGCATAAAAGATACAATGATCGAACGAGGCGAGGCCTCCTGCCTGGGAACCTCCTAACTACTCCTAGTCTTCAGCGGCCTCCACATAGTAGTAGGCACCGTCAGGGTAGCAGTCCTCGTCGGCGGGGACCTTCATCTCCTGGGCTCCATCATCTGGTCGCGGCACGGATCAAGGAGACAAAGGGGGAGCAAAGAAACGGTGAGTACTCATCCAAAGTACTCGCAAGTCTTACATCAGAACTATTCTAAGTATGCATCAGTATCAAAGAAGGGGGGTGGTTATATGTGGACTGACTGCAGCAATGCGAGAAAAGAGAGAGAAGGCCTAGTCCTATCGAAGACTAGCATCTTCAGGGTCTTGCAGTAATAGACGAGAATAGAGCAAGGTAACACAGTTAATAGTCATATTGTTGCAGTAGTATTAAATTGAGGTCACGCCCTGAGATCCTCCCTCAATTCCCTGCGAGGAAGCGATCCCGAGACAACTAATTCCAGTTAAGTAACAATAGTAGTTGTATAAGATCAGGGCACAACTCCAAGTCGTCCTGTATTCGTGGACATGGCTGTTCGAATAGATAATTTTCTTCCCTGCAGGGGTGCACCACATGTCCCGTCATGCTCGATAACACTCTGGCCGGACACACTTTTCTGGGTCATGCCCGGCCCCGGAATATCGACACGCCGCAGCCCCACCTAAGACTCAACAGAGAGGCCAGCCCGCCGATCTAATTCCTAAGCACAAAGGTTTCATGGGCCCAATTCCCCTTCGCGCTCTTGCATGATGCGTGGGCGGCCGATGTCAGTCCTAGCATCCCTTAATCACAAGCCCGATGCATCTCGGGACCACTCACGCGCGTGCCGCTACATTGCTGACATCTGAAAAGCTTCGGCTGATACCGCGACGCCGAGTACCCATAATTCATCCCGCGTAGCCGGTTAGTGCGAAAATGTCTCCAACCAACCCAGGTCAAATACCCAAATCCATTATCATTTTAATTAGGCCATCGACACAATCTCGCGGGAATCCACCCGTCTAACAGCTAATGACCAATGATCCCAGTAACATGGTCGAGTAACTATGTGGTCGTAACATCGGGGGAATCCGAGGTATCACCCTCATTGGATTCCGAACGATGTATCCGTCAAGGTGGGCTTAGAGGAATCACCCTCGGGGTTCCCACACTTGAGGGGTTGCACGACAGAGGCATCGTCGGGAATGGTGAAAGAGGAATAACCCTCGATAACCACGACCGATTAGCTATACTACAGAGATATCATCAGGAGTACTTAGCGAGGTGCCACCCTCGGTACCCGATAGTGTCTCTATAGCGTCGTACAACTAAGGGGGGTGTATGTGTTGTGTCGGATCTGGCTCGTCGATCAGGGATCGAGATTGAATGCAAAGCGAGGCAACTGGACTACGGGGTCAGAGGGGAAGACTGCTCCACCTATACTAAGCAGTTTAAAGGTACAGTACTGAAAGTAGCAATTCATCAAAAATAGGCTATGCATCAGATATAGGAGCTAACTACAACAGTAGCAAAATACTAACGCAAGCATGAGGGAGAAAGACATAGGCGATATAGGAATGATCAAGGGGGTTTGCTTACCTTGCTACTCTGTGGCAAAGGACTCATCGGCAGGGTCGTAGATGTACCCGGCAGCAGCGTGACTCTCTGGGTCTACCGGAAAAAGAGGTAGAAGAAACAATAAATAATAGCAATGGTGCAACACAATGCATGACATGGCAACATGCAGGCTAGACATGAGCTAACGCAGCAACATCCGTCACAGACGGGTCGGAAGAATATCAAACGATATTTTCTGGGTCTTGGGATACTACCGGTCGAACAGAAAACGATGGAAAAGTTCCACGTTTGCTATGCTAGGGACGCATGACAGACGAATGGACCGTGTATCCTCGTTCGTCTTGTTCTGCAGATCAACTTTCATGTTGAAAATATTTTGATGTGACTAACGGATTATTTTATATTAATTTTTAAAGTTTTATTCAATATTTAGTAATTAAAAACAGATTTAATTAAATTGATTAAAAGCAATTATGACATCAGCATCATGTCACGCTGACATTAGCAGTTGACTGGTCAACTCACTAGTGGGTCCCGTGCGTCATAGACACAAGTTTTTAATTAGGTTTAATATTAATTAACGAGATTAATTTAGTGGGGGACCCACGTGTCATACTCTAATTATACTAATTACTTAATTATCCATTTAGTTAATTAACTAAATGATTAAATAATATATCTATTTATTTATTTAATAAAAACATATCTTTATTTTTATATTTTCATTTTCATTTTTCTTAACAGCGTGTGGGGCCTCCCTGTAAGTGGGTGTGGGGGTATGGCCCCACCGGTAAGTGGCAGTAGCCACATACACATATTTACCTACATATATTAAACATAATATATTCCTCTCTATACATACATGATATTATATACATACATATATACATACAAAATACATACGTGCATCTCATACATACATACATACATACATACATACATACATACGGGCATCTAATACATACATACAAACATACATCTTTTTATTTTTATTTTTCTCACACCAACTCCAACCTCTCTCGCATCTCTTTGTTCATCTCTCTCATCTCAACAAAGAGAGAGGGGGCTATCTACACCTACACCTACATGATCTCAACGATGCCGAAACGGAGCGTCGTTGCCAGAATGGAACCCGGAGAGGAAGGAGAAGAGAATGGCCGGGACCCGGGGCTCACCGGTGTTGACGAGAGGGCCCGGTGTAGCCAGAGTTCTCGGGAGGTCTGGAGGAGACGGCGTGGAGGAGGACGAGGTGGTGGCAGTGGTGCGGTTCCGGTGACGTTGGTGACGAGGAGGGCCGGCCGGTTGGTCGAGCGGGGCGACATGGACGGCGCCTCGGTTGAGGCCGGCGGGGAGAGGGCGACCTCCCTGCTCGATCCCTCCTGGATCGAGCCGGAGGGATGGTGCTGCGACGGGAAGAGTTGCAGGGGGGTTCGGCCGGGTGTGGGTGACGGCCGGCGGGGAGGTGAGATGGGGGCCGCCGGAGGGGCGAGGCGGCAGGGACGGGGCTCCTGGGAGCCGACGGGGTCGGGGTTTGGGGGGAGCAGTAGGGAGATCTGTGCCTCTCGGTGGGGAGGGGGTGTCGGTCTGGGAGGGAGACCGAGAGAAGGGGCGAGGGGCTCGTGTGGAAAGGTGGAGTGGAGGGAGGCCCTGGCGAGCGGAGTGGTAGGTGGGGGGCTGTCGGTGCGGTTGGTGGGGATGGAGGGGCACGAGAGGCAGGGGGCCTCATGAGGAGGCGGGAGGGGGGAGTGAGCGAGCGGGGGAGAGGGTCCTGGCTCGATGGCGGCGGCGAGGGGGACTGGGAGGGGAGCGGGCACCGGTTAGCGTTAGCCCCCTCGGGAGCTTTATACCGCGGGGGGGTGGGCCGAATGGGGGTGGCCGGCTGGGCCAGTTTTGGCCTAGTTGGGCTAGGGGGTTTCCTGGTTTTCTTTAAATTATATATTTTTTTAATTACTTTCTTTCCTTTATTTATTTTTCTCAAAGCTTCTCTTTTAAATATACAGGGATTACCTAATAATTTCAAAAGTACCCGATTCACATTTATAATTCGTTAGAGAATTTATATAACTTCCCGACGTTTTTATTTTAACAACATAAAACCTTTCTCGTTCGACTTTAATTTTAAGTTTCGAATTTTGATTCGGTTTCAACTAACACGAGATCATTGATATAATTAATGGTGACGTGGCATCATTAGCGCGGGATCACTGTCACTTAATTACAATCATCACTGTAGCAAAAGTCGAGGATGTCACACGCTAGCAAAAGAAGGACTCCGGAGGCTGATACCTCTCCAAAGTATCTACTTTTCCAAAGTATTGAATGAAGACTCATTTACATGTGTGGATACATGGACAAAACACTGTCCCTAGCAAGCCTCTAGTTGGCTAGCCGGTTGATCAAAGATAGTCAGTGTCTTCTGATTATGAACAAGGTGTTGTTGCTTGATAACTGGATCACGTCATTAGGAGAATCACGTGATGGACTAGACCCAAACTAATAGACGTAGCATGTTGATCGTTTCATTTTGTTGCTACTGTTTTCTGCGTGTCAAGTATTTGTTCCTATGACCATGAGATCATATAACTCACTGACACCGGAGGAATACTTTGTGTGTATCAAACGTCGCAATGTAACTGGGTGACTATAAAGATGCTCTACAGGTATCTCCGAAGGTGTTAGTTGAGTTAGTATGGATCAAGACTGGGATTTGTCACTCCGTGTGACGAAGAGGTATCTCGGGGCCCACTCGGTAATACAACATCACACACAAGCCTTGCAAGAAATGTGACTTAGTGTAAGTTGCGGGATCTTGTATTATGGAACGAGTAAAGAGACTTGCCGGTAAACGAGATTGAAATAGGTATACGGATACTGACGATCGAATCTCGGGCAAGTAACATACCGAAGGACAAAGGGAATGACATACGGGATTATATGAATCCTTGGCACTGAGGTTCAAACGATAAGTTCTTTGTAGAATATGTAGGATCCAATATGGGCATCCAGGTCCCGCTATTGGATATTGACCGAGGAGTCTCTCGGGTCATGTCTACATAGTTCTCGAACCCGCAGGGTCTGCACACTTAAGGTTCGACTGTTTTATGCGTATTTGAGTTATATGGTTGGTTACAGAATGTTGTTCGGAGTCCCGGATGAGATCACGGACGTCACGAGGGTTTCCAGAATGGTCCAAAAACGAAGATTGATATATAGGATGACCTCATTTGATTACCGGAAGGTTTTCGGAGTTACCGGGAATGTACTGGGAATGACGAATGGGTTCCGGGAGTTCACCGGGGGGGGCCACCCACCCCGGGGAAGCCCATAGGTGTTGGGGGTGCTGCACCACCCTTAGTGGGCTGGTGGGACAGCCTAAAAGAGGCCTATGCGCATTGGGAAGAAAATCAAAGAGAAAAAGAAGAAAAAAAAAGGAGGAGGTGGGAAAGGGAAGAAGGACTCCACCTTCCAAACCAAGTAGGACTCGGTTTGGGAGGGGAATCCTTCCCCCCTTGGCTCGGCCGACCCCTTGGGGGTTCTTGGACCCCAAGGCAAGGCTCCCCCCTCTCTCTCCTATATATAGTGGGGTTTTAGGGCTGATTTGAGACAACTTTGCCACGGCAGCCCGACCACATATCTCCACGGTTTTACCTCTAGATCGCGTTTCTGCGGAGCTCGGGCGGAGCCCTGCTGAGACGAGATCATCACCAACCTCTGGAGCGCCGTCACGCTGCCGGAGAACTCTTCTACCTCTCCGTCTCTCTTGCTGGATCAAGAAGGCAGAGATCATCGTCGAGTTGTACGTGTGCTGAACGCGGAGGTGCCGTCCGTTCGGTACTAGATCGTGGGACTGATCGCAGGATTGTTCGCGGGGCGGATCGAGGGACGTGAGGACGTTCCACTACATCAACCGCGTTCACTAACGCTTCTGCTGTACGGTCTACAAGGGTACGTAGATCACTCATCCCCTCTCGTAGATGGACATCACCATGATAGGTCTTCGTGTGCGTAGGAAATTTTTTGTTTCCCATGCGACGTTCCCCAACACTACCATGGTGTTTTTTTGGCAGAAATAAAAGCTCTCGTAACTCGACGAAACTTTTTTTGGATTTTTTCTGAATTATATAAAAAAAATGGAGCGAAGACCCACCAGAGGGGGGCCACCTGTTGGTGCCAAGCCAACACGGCGCGACCACCCCCATAGGCGCACCCTGTTGGCTTGGGGCTTCCTTGTGACTCCGTAGATCCTAATTCCTGTCATGTAAGTTCCTATTTTCGAAGAAATGATGGGAGAGAAGTTTTCATCATGTTTTACGAGATGGAGCCACCGCTACCTCCTGCTCTTCCTCAAGACGACTGGTGTGGAGTCCGTTTGGGGCTCCGAAGAGGGGGATTCGTCGCTATCGTCATTACCAACCATTATCCAACAACACCATCATGATGCTCACCACTGGGAGTGAGTAATTACTTTGTAGGCTTGCTGGACGGTGATGGGATTGGCTGATATTAATCATGTAATCGAATTATTTTGATAGGGCTTGATCCCTAGTATCCATTATGTTCTGAGATTGATGTTGCTATGACTTTGCTATGCTTAATGCTTGTCATTAAGGCCCAAGTGCCATGATTTCAGATCTGAACCTATTATATTTCCATGAATATGAGAGTGTTTTATATCCTATCTTGCAAGTTGTATGCACCTATTATGAGTCATGATCCGCATACCCCAAGGTGACAATAATTGGGATTCTTTCGAGTGATCTTCGTAGTTCGAGGAGTACATGTATTCATTATGTGTTAATGCTTTGTTTTGGTCCTCTATTAAAAGGAGGCCTTAATATCCCTTAGTTTCCTTATGGACCCCGCTGCCACGGGAGGGTATGACAAAATATGCCATGCAAGTTCTTATTATAAGCACGTATGACCATATACAGAATACATACTTACATTACATTGATGAATTGGAGCTAATTTTGTGTCGCTCTAGTATGTAACTGTTACATGATGAATGTCATCTAAATCATTATCTATCACCGATTCAAATGCCTACGCTTTTCATATACTGAATTTTCCTAAGTTATTATTGGTTCTGCTATTGTTAAAATCACTACAAAATTGTTGTCGTTACGTTCCTACTACTATTTTGCCGTGCTACTAAAACTTTTGCTACAAAGAGATATCCTAGGTGGGGTTGAATTGACAACTCAACCGCTAATACCAATAAATATTCTTTGGCTCCCCTTGTGTTCAATAAATAAATTAGGGTGTAATACTACCTGTGAAGACTGTTGCGATCCCCTATACTTGTGGGTTATCAGAGGCCTCAAACTTATGGTGTGGGAATATCAGACTTCTTCGAGGACCCGACATGCAGTCCAAGATAGCTTAATAGATTCAGCACATATCCCAAAGGTGGCAATCGACCATGTGTAACCCTAGATACCCCGGGAGCCTATTTAAGTCGAAGGGTTTAGTCCATAGAGAAACAAATTCATCATGGTCGTTAGGGTTTAGACCACAACTCATTATCTCGAGGTAGATCAACTATGTACTTTCGATATATCCATAATATAAGTAAGAGCAAGACGTAAGGTTTTACTTCCTTTAAGATGGCACAAAATGGGTAAACACATCGTGTCATTTGTCTAATGTTACCCATCAATCTGATCTAACAGCTCGGTCCCCTACCAGAGGTTTGTCGGTTTTGACACCGACACCCTACACGAGTGCGAGCTTCTCTGGCTAGGGCATCTGGTGCCGACATGGCGGGGGGAGATGGTGGCGGCTAGGGTTCTCCCTAAGTCGCTAGAGGAAGGTGGCGTTAGGAGGGGGTGTCGGTGTTACTTTTACTTTAGTATGATGTGAACTAAGAGTAGCGAAATGGCTTCCGAGCTCATGTGCTCCTCCCCACAGTGAAGTAAAAAAAACACCAGAAAAAATGATTGTTTTCATGAAAGATGTTTGAGTGCATGAGGTTTGTGCCAGTTTTCAGCGTGATCAAACATCTAAGTAGCGCTCAGCCAAAAACACAATTTGGATGTGTGAAAAAGGTTATTGTTAATGCACTGTTGAGACTGTGTTTTTTGTTTTGCTAAGAGCTACTCAGGTGTCCGGACACGTTAAAAAGGCACGGACCTCATGCACTCAAACATCTTCAATGCAAAATTATAATAAAAAAATAAGAGAAATCTAGTGTTTTCTTTATTTTATTGTTCACATAGATCAGAAAAGTATGAACTCAAAATTGGATACCCGACTATGAACTCTTGTTTTTACTTACTATGATGGGACGAATCTTTACATGTGTTCAAAAGTGATGGACTAAACACATTTTGTTCTTACTTCTAAGACAACTCTTTTTCTTATTCACTAATTGAGAGAGAGAGAGAGAGAGAGAGTTCATAGAACAAATCGGCGGCTAGGCAACATAGCCCGTCAGGGAAGAAAAAACACACACCATAGACCCAAGGAATTACTCCCGTGGCAACTATGTGCATCGGCTAGGAAATTGAACTAAAACGGAGGAATTTGAAAACCCTTGCCCGTTTTCGAGCTAGGCGCCTCGCCTTTGAATTTGAACTAAAACGGGAAAACAAATCCAAATCATAGTACTTGGTGTGCGAATTTACTCTTCTTTCGAGACCAAACAGTGCAGGAGTACGTACAATTACAACACACTTTTGGTGCTGCTCAGGGGAAGGGGATCATCATGGGTCGGACATGCAGACTGGCAGCAGGATGAAAGATGCTCGTCACCAAGTCATGACAAGCTTCCTTCCTTTCCCTGTACATCGCGCCCAGGTCATCGGCACAATCACCACGGTCAAAAAGGCACCGACCTTTACGGTTTTGCGACCCATCCCTGCATGGACCTCTTCCACCATGGGCCACGGCCGGCTGCGAGACCACAGCGCGGCGCAGACCCACACAGCAGAGCCATGGTGGCCTGCCCGGTACCAGGTGGCGTCATGATTTTATTTTTTTAGTAAAACAGCAAGAGATCTGTTGCGATTCTATTAAAAAGAAAGGGGCCCACGGCCAAGGTACAATTGTTAAGTAAAGAGCATCAAAATAGAAAGGAAAAAGAAGACTATTGTTGCCCGCTTTGCAAGGCAACAAGGGGGTGGGGTGGCCCCAAAAAATGTTTTCAGCCAGGATAAAAAACAATTGGACAGCCAGCAAGCTTCCAAGCTGCAGCTTCATCTCTAATGCGTCTGAGGAGTGCGTTTATTGGGAGCTCTTTCTTTTGGAAAATCCTACGGTTACGCTCGAGCCATAGCTCCCAACAGATCAGTATTGCAAGGGCCCGTATCCCTTTCTTCCTTCGTGCGTCCAAATTAGCACTGCTTAGAACCTGAAACCAGTCGTTCAGTGGTCGGTCAGCCGGCCAGGAAGGAGGCTGCAAGGATGGTCGGTTTGTATAGACAGCCATTTGCACCCAAATCTTTGTCGACCAAGAGCACTCAGAGAGGAGGCGTGTGGCTGTCTCCAGGCATCGCATGCATAGAGGGCAAAAATAGTTATTGTCTCATCCTCTCAGAAGTAACACGTCTGCAGTGAGGATCTTCCTTTGCATGGCCATCCACAAGAAAATCTTGCATTTGGGTGGCGCCCACGTCCGCCAGATCGAGGAGTATAGATTGTAGTTGATCATACCCTCAAATTGGAAAAGGTAAGCAGATCTTGCAGTGTATGCACCATCAGTTGTAAGCTTCCAAGTGATTGAGTCTGTGATCGTCGTGCTTAGCTGAGTTTGATTCAGCAAAGTGGAGAGATTAATAAGCTCATCAATCATATCATTCTGCCAGTTGCGCTGGAGGTCATTGATCCAATTATCTCTCAAGAGCGCATCATAGACGGTTCTGCCTTTCCTTGTTGAGCCTGCAAACAAATTTGGTGCGATGTCTCTTGGTGCTATTCACTGTAGCCAAGCATCCTTCCAGAAAAGAGTTGTTTTTCCATCGCCTACGGTTACATTAGTGGCCCCAGTAAATATGGCGAAGTCTCTGTCATCACATGGTCCTCCTGTGCCAACAGTCGGGATGTTGGCATCGGTCCATCGTAGCCATATCCATCTTAATCTCAGTGCACGAGCAAACTTCTCCATGTCATGAAGTCCAAGACCTCCAAGTCATTTTGGGCGACATACGATATCCCATCTAACTCGGCATTGTCCTCCATTGCATTTCTCTTCGGCACACCAAAACCAAGCTCTGGTGCGCTGATCAAACCATTTTAGTAGCCATCTTGGAGGTTTATGCGATGAGAGCATGTAGACAAGCAGGGACTGAACAACCGCTTTTGCCAGGATTAGCCTATCTCCCTTGGACATTAGTTTGCCTTTCCAACCCACCATTCTGTTGTCAAATTTGGACATGATGTTGAGGTAGTGGATTTTCTGAAGTTTCTTGATAGAAAGCGCCATCCCAAGGTAGGTTGAGGGAAAACTCCAATTGGTATCCCCAGTGGCAGCAACACTTGTTGTAGGTTAAGGCCATCACAACGAATTGGAAATGCAACACTCTTCGCAAAGTTTGTACGGAGGCCAGTTACCTCCTGGAAAGTCTGTAGGATCAATCCAACCGTGATCATGTCCTTGTGAACTGGGTTTACAAAGAGTGCCAGGTCGTCAGCGTACAGTGATGTTCTCATTGTGGATGTCCATCCCCGAAGCGGTTAGAGGAGACCATGTGTAGTTGCCATGTCGAAAATCCGGTGTAGGGGCTCCATAGCAATGATAAATAAGAAAGGCGATATTGGGTCTCCGTGTCGAACAACACGTTTATGCCATATCCTTGTAGTGGGAACACCATTAACCATGACCATTGAAGAAGAGGAGGATAATATCATAGAGATCCAAGCACACCATCGCTGTCCAAATCCCATCGCCTGCATACAGCTTAAGATGTAGGGCCAGGAAACAGTGTCAAAAGCCTTTGCCAGATCAAGTTTTAGCAGGACGGAAGGTAGTCGTGCCCGGTGATAGTGCTTTGCTAGGCTCTATACATAGAGAAAATTCTCCTCGATGCTGCGTCCGCTCATGAATGCGCTCTGGCATTTTGAAATCACAGAGGGTAGCCGAGGCGCGAGCCTTCATGCGAGCACTTTCGTAATTATTTTCATTAGGCTGTGGATCAGGCTGATTGGTCTGTAATCCCCGATCTGTGTAGGGTCTTTCTTCTTGGGTATTAGCACAATCAAAGCATCATTGACCTTCTGAAATGATCTGGTGTTGAGGGAAAACAACTGTTGGAAAACAGCGAGCAGATCTTCCTTAATAATCTCTCAACATGCCCGATAGAACGCTCCTGGGAAGCCATCGGGGCCAGGTGCTTTATCCGTTGGCACGTCCCAAATAGCTTCCTTTATCTCCTCAAGAGAGAAACCATGCTCAAGATCCTGTAGGTTTTTTCGAGTAATTTGAAGAAAGTCCCAGCAAAAGGATTTTGAAATTTGAGGCGGTGTTCCCTCCAACGTTGGGCGGGTTTACCTATGCGAGCGGGTGGATGGGCGGCGCACGTCGCGCGGGTGGCGGGGTGGCGCGGGCAGGCGAAATGGCTGCGGCGCGAGCAGGCAGAGGGGCGGCAGCATCAGGCCGACGTGCCCTCGATCTGGGCCAGATCTAGGCTCAGCGGGTCCGCTCATCCTGGCCTAATAGTGCTTTGCCTCTCCCGGCGAAGGTGGTGGTGCTGCTGCCTCGAGGGAGTAGAGGTTGCGAGGTGGTGGTGGGGAGTGTCGGAGATTAATGGCGCCACCGTCTTGTGGCATTGCATCCTTCGACTTTGCACCAGGGTCGGCGTGCTTTGACAGGGGATGACTTGAGGGTATTGTGGCCGGCGGGTGACGAATGACGACGTTGATGGACGTTGCATCTACCCGTCCGAGGTGGCGAAGCGAATGTTATATTGGCAGCACGTCGGTCTGTCCTGGTAGTTGCTTGAGGTAATCGTCTTCATCACTGCCAGCGGTATGGTTTGGCCTCTTGTTGTGGTGTGGTCTCGCTCTGGCTCTCAATGGCTTGTCTGTGGATTGTGGGGATGATGTTAGGCTGGAGAAATCCAATGTTGTTGCGGATGACGGCGACGTCCGCGGACGCCGTGGCCTTCTTGAAGGCGTCGTCTAGGCCCTTATTATCCTCCTCCCGTGCAACGAGAGAAACACCAGATCCAGCAAGCTGGTTCAGGCAGTGGCGGCGTTATGGCGTCGTTACCTTCTTGAATTTCGGATTGCTCCCGGAGTCCCACTACAATGTTTGGTGTTAGAATTGGCCTCCCATTAGATCGTGGGCCACTAGGACGCAACGTACACTGATGCGGCATCTCTTCAACGACGCTTTCCTCAAGTCCAGTCGGATCCTGCTGTCCATCCGCCACTCTCTTTCGGCGATATGGGTGGGCTGTACGTTGACATGTGCTTGTCTGGGGTTTGGTTTGTACTTTGAGTTGTTTGTTGCGGTTGTGAAGCGGTCTTGTGGCTCTGTATCCTGACCTCTCGCCATCTTGGCAGAGTTTAGGCAAGGCTTGCCCTTGTTGTTGTGCATATGGTTGTGCGTCGTAAGTCGGTTGACAACTCTTGCATGGTTTTTGGGTTCGATTTACTTATAAACTGAATCAATCCTTCTCGTATACAACGAATTTAGCGGTGCTCTTATTGCTGACATTAAAAAAAGATCTTTTTTTCCTTGTAATAAATGTGGCAAGAAATGAATTGAGGCTGTGCATGCGTCGACTAGCACCCGATCCCGCCGATCGACATGAGCAACCACAACGTACGCTCTACTGTGGCTGCCGCATCACCCTACAGGCTACAGAGTGCACGGTACAACAATCCCACATTAATTTGCGCCCGCTGTACGGACGCACGGCCACGATTGATCATGTCCAGCTAGATGCACACAGCCACCCAATGGGTTGGGCGGATTATATCAACCACCACCAGGGAGGTGACGGTTTTCCCCTCGAAAAAACCAGGGAGGTGACGGTGAGCACTCGCACCGATCATTTCGATAGATTTGTGTGAGTGTGGCCATCGTGTTCTCTTTGGCATCTCTTGGTTTCTACGGCCAGAACTCTAGAGGGATAGGTTACGTTGAGAGCAAACCACGTCGTATTTTTTCATGATAATACGTTCCTCATTTATATTATTAATTTTTTTAAACCAGCAAGAGCTTCATTAAAAAGAAAAGAATTGATCAGTTAATAAGAAAAACTGGCCAAAAACCGATACATAAGCAACGCACACACCGACCCTAAGAACAACTCCAATGAGGCGACCCATTTCGTCCGCCGCCGTCCGTTTGGGTCGGCGCGGACACAAAAGTCGGCAAAACGCGCCGACCCAAACGGACGCGCATCCGCGTGGCGTCCGCCTCGCGACCCATTCCCGACCCAATTTTGAGCCGGATTTGCGTCGGCGCGAACACGAGACGAACGCTCGCACGCGCCTACTCCTCTCCCCAGGCCCGCCGGTCGGTGGCTTCCACTGTCATTTCCCCCCATTTCTTCCCAAAAACCCTCCCGCCCAAGGGCGCTCCCGCCCCACGCCCGCCATGGACGGCAACCTCGACCTCGACCTCGACACCGCAGCCGGCCTGGCCTCCCTCGCGTCCGACAAAGGCAAGCCTTGCGCCTCCCGAAAGGCCGACGCGCCGAAGCCGAAGAAGGTGGTGACGGCCGAATTGCGGGCAAAGGAGTCAGCCAAGAGGAAGGACCGGAGGTACGCGGCGGGCGCGAGGGATGAAGTCATCGCGGCGGCCGCCGCGTAGCAGCAGGTCACCAATGCCCTGTCGCGGCGGCAACGAGGGAGGCGCTCTGCATGTTGGGGTTAAACCCTAGCGAGCACGACCTCGTCAACGCTGTCGTGGCCGCCGCGGTCAGCATCGGCTCATCCGCCTTCCCTCGTGTGCTACTACCCGACTCGCCCCGCGCGTCGTCTTGCAACCCGGTGTGCGGCTTCCACGTCTACCCGCAGGGCTCCTGCCTCTCGGGGGAGTGCTCGCCCAAGGTGAGCGTGGTCGCGCCTTCCACGCCCGCGCCCATGACCATCGACCTCAACGCCACACTGGTGGCCGATGACTCGCCATCCGGAGGCGCGAGGAAACATGCGAGGCAGACGCCTACCGATCAGCTGTCGGGTGCGCGCAACCTGTTCGACGTAATGCCGGCCGCCGACGACTACATGCAGAACATGATCTTCGAGGATGGTGCGCAGGCCGCTGGCTTCGATCCCGACGAGACACAAAGCCAGGATGGCCGAGGCTACAATGAAGATCAGGTCGCCTTCATGCGTGATCAGGTCGGCGTCGGCCTGGACCTGGACAACTTCCCTCTCGATCATGAATTCCCAGAGGACTACAGGCTAGAGGAAGAGGACGAGTGTGACATCGAAGCGGAGTCTTTGTTTGAGGACGAGCTCGCCAACCAAGCAGACGGAGCGACACTAAAGCGCAAGAGCAAGCGGACCAAGGCATACACGTCGGCCGAGCACAAGCTTCTTTGCGAGTGTTGGAGATACATTGTGCAAGACCCCAAGACGGACGCCGAACAAAAGCATTCAACCTTTTGGATTCGTGTTCACCGTGAGTTTCATGAGCGCAAGAAGTTTCCGCCATATAAAATAACAAGCGCGCGCGGGTGGGTGTCCATTTCGAAGGGTTGGGGGTGATCCATCAAGAGTGAAACAAGTTTTGTGCCACTCCTAAGAGCATCAAGGCCCGCGCCGTGAGGGGCATCGGTGTGCAAGATATGGTATGCTAGCAAGCCGCCCTCTTTTTGTGTCATCATATACATGCTTTTGCATATCATTTTGTCAATATGCTTGCATGAAATACATTTGTATGCATTTCAAGCGTTGGAGTCATTCAAGGTCCAACACAATGGCAAGTACTTCAACCTCTCCCATTGCTTTAGGGTGATCAAAGACGAGGAGAAGTTCAAGGCGCAATATGTCGGCTTCAAGTCGCGTGGTGGGAAGCAAGCCGTGGAGGAGGTTGGGGACGGCGAGAAGGCTCGACTGAGGGGGAAGACCAACTCCAAGAAGGAGGACAAGTGGGATGCGGCATCGATCGCCTTGATCGCAACCGTGGTGGGCATGATCACCAAAATGGACTCAAGGGAGGAGAAGCGCCGGCAAGAAAGAGAAGAGCAGATAAACGCCTTCTTGGAGCTCCTAAGGAGGAGGCTTCACATGGAGGCGGAGAAGCAAGCACGGATGCTTGAGATGGAGGCGGAGAAGCAAACCAACATGCTAGAGATCGAGGCCGCCAACGCCAAGACCAAGGCCAAAGAAGTGGCTCTTGCGAGTATGATGACCGGGGTGGAGATCATGAAGGTGAATCTCAACACCGTGTCGCCAAGGAAGAGGTCATGGTTCGAGATGATGCAGGCCAACATGCTCAACTTCGACAACGAGCGATCTATGGCGGCGAGCGCCATATTTTTTGGATGCCAGCAGGTGTGCTGGCATGAAACACGGGGCCGCAATGGCATGGTCGAATTCAACTCCCACCGTTTTTTGTGTGCTGGCATGTGTGTCGGTCGGCTGGCGAGTGCGCCAGCATGACTGTGGTGCTACTTTTTGAGGCCGGCATTGTGTGCCGGCGCTGGCATGTTGTTGGCATGAAACATGGCCGCTTGCATGGTGCTGGCACGAAACATGGCCGGTGGCATGATCGGCCACGGGCCCTTTTTTTAAATATGTTGACTACGAACATGAAATGGATTAGCGCGTTCGGCGCACTGCAAACCCAAATCTAAAACAGAGCGGACGTCAGGCGGGCGGCCGACCCAAACGGATAAAAAGCGAACAAATTCATCGTCCATTTGGGTCGGCCCGTTGGAGTTGCTCTAAGGCCACGCTCCCGACGAGTCGCCGACTTCGTCACCCGAGCAACTAGAGTGGACATCCTACAACCCTATTCGAAGCCGCCGCTCCAACATCCACACTGGCCCCGAGGCCGCGCACCAGGCGAGACGCCTACTCCGTCATAAGAGCAACCAGAGTCGACGCCCTACAACCATTTTCGGAGCCATCTCTCCAACCTACAAAGGCAACAACACACACGCCAACCCCGAAGGAGCGCCCCACGCGAGCCGCCTGCTCCATCCCGAGAAACCGGAGTTGACACCTGATAACCCACAAGTATAGGGGATCAATTGTAGCCTTTCACGATAAGTAAGATTGTCGAACCCAACGAGGATCTAAAGGTAGGACAAATATTCCCTCAAGTTCTATCGACCACCGATACAACTCTACGCACACTTTACATTCGCTTTACCTAGACCAAGTATGAAACTAGAAGTACTTTGTAGGTGTGATAGGATAGGTTTGCAAGAAAAGAAAGAACACGTAAATAAAAACTAGGGGCTGGTTAGATAAAGAAATAATTACGTTAGTTCAACGAGTGTGGAAAAGTGGTAGGAGTTGAGGAATTGTCCCTAAGCAATTGACTATGTTACTAGACCGATAGCAAGTTTTATGTGGGAGAGGCCACTCCTAGCATGTCATCCCTTACTTGGAATTCTATACACTTATGATTGGAACTATTAGCAAGCATCCGCAACTACTAACGTTCATTAAGGTAAAACCCAACCATAGCAATAAGATATATTGGTCCCCCTTCAATCCCGTATGCATAAATTTCTATGCTAGGCTAAAGCTTCTGTCACCCTTACCCTCCAATACATAATCCTATCAACATACTACTAACCCTATGGTGTGATCCACGCGTGCGCTCATATGATGGACACCAAAGGACAGCAACATAACCACAAGCAAATTAAACCAATCATAGCAATTCATCAATCACCGATAGGACAACGAAAATCTACTCAGACATCATAGGATGGCAACACATCATTGGATAATAATAGGAAGCATAAAGCACCATGTTCAGGTAGAGGGTACAGCGGGTTGCGGGAGAGTGGACCACTGAATATATATGGGGGAAGGTGATGGAGGTGTTGGTGAAGATGACGGAGGAGTTGGTGTAGATCGCCGTCACACGATGATGTCCCGGGCAGCGTTCCGGCACCGCCGGGAGAGAGGGGGAGAGAGCCCTGATACGTCTCCAACGTATCTATAATTTTTGATGGTTTCATGCTTCTTGTCAAACTTTGAATGGTTTGTATGCCTTTTATATATTTTTTGGGACTAATTTATTAACTCAGTGCCAAGTGCCAGTTCCTCTTATTTCCATGTTTTTGACCCTTTCAGAGGAGGATTTTAAACGGAGTCCAAACGGAACGAAACTGCTAAAAAGAATTTTTCCGAAACAGGAAAAGATCGGGAAGCGTGAGAATCAGGGAAGGGGGACTGCAGGGACCCCACAAGCCCCCTAGCCGCGGCCAGGGGGCCCGCGCCTCCCAGGCTTGTGGGCTCCCTGGGCCACCTCTGCCCTAGGACTTTCGCCTATAAATTCCCAAAAATCCCAGAAAAAATGAGGAGATCATCGAAAGTACTTTTCCGCCGCCGCAAGCTTCTGTCTCCGGAAGATCCCATCTAGGGCACGTTCTTGTGCCGTGCCGGAGGGGGGATACAGATACGGAGGGCTTCTTCATCAACACCATGACCTCTCCGATGATGCGTGAGTAGTTCACCATAGACCTACGGGTCCATAGCTAGTAGCTAGATGGCTTGTTCTATCTCTTGGATCTTCAATACAAAGTTCTCCATGATCTTCACGGAGATCTATCCGATGTAATCTTCTTTTGCGTGTGTTTGTTGAGATCCGATGAATTGTGGATTTATGATCAGATTATCTATGAATCTTATTTGAGTTTCTTCTGATCTCTCTTATGCATGATTTCATATCCTTGTAATTCTCTTCGAGTTGTGGGTTTTGTTTGGCCAACTAGATCTATGATTGTTGCAATGCGAGAAGTGCTTGGTTTTGGGTTCATACCGTGCGGTGACCTCACCGATTGACAGAAGGGGTAGCGAGGCACGCATCGTGTTGTTGTCATCAAGGGTAAAAAGATGGGGTTTTCATCATTGGTTTGAGATTATCCCTCTACATCATACCATCTTGCTTAAATGGTTACTCTGTTCGTCATGAACTCAATACACTAGATGCATGCTGGATAGCGGTCGATGTGTGTAGTAATAGTAGTAGATGCACAAAGTATCGATCTACTTGTCTCGGACGTGATGCCTATATGTATGATCATTGCCTTAGATATCGTCATGACTATGCGCGGTTCTATCAATTGCTCGACAGTAATTTGTTCATCCGCCGTAATATTTGCTATTTTGAGAGAAGCCTCTAGTGAACACTATGGCCCCCGGGTCTACTCCACACCATATTTTCAGCCTTACTCTTTTACTTCGTTGCACTTTCTGCCTTCAGATATCACTTTGCAATCAATCTTGAAGGGATTGACAACCCCTTTATAGCGTTGGGTGCAAGCTCTTTTATGTTTGTGCAGGTACTCTGGACTTGACGAGATTCTCCTACTGGATTGATACCTTGGTTCTCAAACTGAGGGAAATACTTATTGCTCTTGTGCTGCATCGCCCTTTCCTCTTCAAGGGAAAAACCAACGCAAGCTCAAGAGACGACAGAAGATCTCCGTCGCCGTAGCAGAAGAATTTCTAGCGCCGTTGCCGGGGAGTATCAAGTCAAGAACTCATCCAAGTAAGTGTCGCAAACTCATCTCTTGCATTTACCTTTTTTTTTGCCTCTCGTTTTCCTCTCCCTCACTTCTGAAAAACAAAAAATTACAAAAATATTTGCCTTTTTCGTTTTCCTTTTTCGTTTGCCCTTTTCTCTCGCTTGCTTTCTGTTTGCTTGTGTTGTCATGTGCCTTCAATATGCTTGCATCTTCGCTTTCTGAAAATCTAGTGACATGAATCCTCATCCACTTTTAATCTCTTTAAGAGATCCAATTATGTTGATCATTGCTAGTGAGTTGAGTGCACTTGACTATCTTTATGGAGTTTTGCTTGAGATGCGTGAATCTGAAAATCGTGATGAAGAAATTTATGAAGTTATTCACGAGGGCTCCTTGAATGAAAATCATGATTGCAATGGTTTCACTATAAATCCTATTAGTGTCAATCATGCTAAAAATATGCAAAATCCTAAGCTTGGGGATCCTAGTTTTGCTTTGCCCACTACTTGTTGCAATGATCGTGATTGGGGCAATGATTTTTCTTATGATCTTGAAAATTTGTTTAAGCCTCATGATGAATATGATATTTGCAATAATATTGAAAGTGGGTTTGGAGAAGTCATGACTTTAGTTGATGATAATCCCACTATTTTTGAAGAGCGTCAACTTTGCATGCATGTGGATCATGGAAAGATATCCTTTGTGATAGCTATATTGTTGAATTTGATTATGATCCCACATGTAATTGCTATGAGAGAGGAAATATTGTGGTAGAAACTTTCATGTTACCAAATCACCTCTCGTTATGTTGATATTGTCTCTTTCTTCTTCCTTGCATATGGTAACTATTGGTTGTCTTGACAATCTGTTTTCCTACAAAATGCCTATGCATAGGAATTATGTTAGACTTAGATGTGATTTTTACATGCTTTATGATGCTCTCGTTGTGCTTCAATTCTTGTCTTTTGTGTGAGCATCATTGAATTATCAATGCCTAGCTAAGGGCGTTAAACAATAGCGCTTGTTGGGAGGCAACCCAATGAATTTATCTTTTTATTTCTGTTTTGTTGCGTCCACACCATCATAATTCTATTATGATTGTGTCTTTTGTGTTTCTTTTTGTGTTTGAGCCAAGCAAAAACTTTATGACTAGTCTTGGTAATGGTTGTTTGATTCTGTTGGAAAAAGACAGAAACTTTTCGCTCACGAGATGATTTTTCATTTTTAATCAAAAGAGATTTAGAGTTGATTATTTTTGTTGTTGGTTGATATGCCTTTTTCCCAAGCATTCATAATTTTTCAGAATTTTTGAGGTACCACAAGTATACGAAGTATACAGATTGCTATAGACTGGTCTGTTTTTGACAGATTCTGTTTTTGTTGAGTTGGTTGCTTGTTTTGATGAAACTATGTTTAGTATCGGGGGGTAATAGCCATGGAAAAGTGAGAATACAGTATCCCAACACCAATATAAATAGAAATCAAGATTTCTACAGTACCTAAAGAGGGTGTAGTTTGTTTTCTTGTGCTAATGATATCACGAGTTTCTGTTTAAGTTTTGTGTTGTGAAGTTTTCATGTTTTGGGTGATGTTCTCATGGACAAAGAGAGTGGAAAGAGCTCAAGCTTGGGGATGCCCAAGGCATCCCAAGCCTAATTCAAGGACACCAAAAATCCTAAGCTTGGGGATGCCCCGGGAAGGCATCCCCTCTTTCGTCTTCAATCCATCAGTAACATTACTTGGATCTATATTTTTATTCACCACATGATATGTGTTTTGCTTGGAGCGTATTGTATCCTAGGAGTCTTTTCTTTTTATTGTGTCACAATCATCCTTGCTTCACACCTTTAGAGATAAACATGCACTCATCATGATTTTGCTAGAATGCTCATTGTGCTTCACTTATATCTTTTGAGCTAGATAATTTTGCTCTATGTGCTTCACTTAGATCTTTTAGAGCACGACGGTGCGTGACTTGGTAGTTGTCTTATGCTTTGAAAGTAGTCCCAAAGGTGATAGGTACCCAAAGAGGATACAAAAACCTCCTATCTTCATGTGCATTGAGTAGAAAGAGAAGTTTTGATTCCTCTCAATTAGTTTTGAGACGTGGATTTGGTAATACTAAGAGTTATGTTAGTAGGGTGTTGTGAATCTAGATATACTTGTGTTGAAGTTAGTGATTCCCGTAGCATGCACGTATGGTGAACCGCTATGTTAGGAAGTTGAAGCATAATTGATCTATTTATTGTCATCCATTGTGTTGAGGTCGGGATCGCGCGATGGTTAACACCTACCAACCCTTCACCTAGGAGTATGCGTTTAGCACTTTGTTTCGATTACTAATAAAAACTTTCGCAACAAGTATGTGAGTTCTTCATGACTAATGTGAGTCCATGGTATAGATTCACTTTCACCTTCCACCATTGCTAGCCTCTCTAGTGCCGCGCAATTCTCGCTCGTACACAAACCCACCAAATGCCTTCCTCAAAACAACCACCATATCTACATACTATGGCATTTTCATAGCCATTCCGAGATATATTGCCATGCAATTCCCACCGTTCCGTCTCATGACTTGAGCCGTCACTCTCATATTGCCATTGCATGATAGTAAGATAGCTAGCGATATGTTTCAATGTCATACACCAAGCTAGATCGTTGCACATCCCGGTACACTGCCGGAGGCATTTCCTATAGAGTCATTTCTAAGCTTTGGGCTGTGAATAATAAAAGTGTGATGATCATCATTATTAGAGCATTGTCCCATGTGAGGAAAAAAAGGCCAAAGAGCCCAAATAAAAAAAGAGAAAAAAAAGAGGCCTAAGAGCCCAAATAAAAAAAAGAGAAAAAGAGAAAAGGGTCAATGCTACTATCTTTTTCCACACTTGTGCTTCATAATAGCACCACGTTCTTCATGATTGAGAGCCTCTCATTTTGTTACCACCATATGCTAGTGGGAATCTTCATTATAAACTTGGCTTGTATATTCCAATGATGGGATTCCTCAAAATTGCCCTAGGTCTTCGTGAGCAAGCAAGTTGGATGACCCACTAGTTTTACTTTTGAGCTTTCACATACTTATAGCTCTATTGCATCCTTTGTATGGCAATCCCTACTCATTAACATTGATATATATTAATGGGCATCTCCATAACCTTTTGATATGCCGAGTCAATGTGACCATCTCCTCCTTTCTGCCGCACAACCACCACCACACTCTATTCCACTTATAGTGCTATGTCCATGGCTCACGCTCATGTATTGTGTGATAGTTACAAAAAGTTTGAGCAAGTAAGAGTGCGAAAACAATTACTTGGCCAATACCGGGGTTGTGCATGATTTACATTAGTTGTGTGAGGATGATGGAGCATAGACAGACTATTTGATTTTGTAGGGATAACTTTATTTGGCCTTGTTATTTCGAAAGTTCATGATTACCTTGCTATTTTGCTTGAAGTATTATTGTTTTCATGTCAATAGCAAACTATTGTTTTGAATCTTACGGATCTGAACATTCATGTCACATGAAAGAAGTTGCAAAGGACAACTATGCTAGGTAGCATTCCACATCAAAAATTCATTCTTAATCACTTCCCTACTCGAGGACGAGCAGGAGTTAAGCTTGGGGATGCTTGATACGTCTCTAATGTATCTATAATTTTTTATGGTTTCATGCTATTATCTTGTCAAACTTTGGATGTTTTGTATGTCTTTTATATATTTTTTGGGACTAACTTATTAACTCAGTGCCAACTACGAGTTCCTGTTTTTTCCATGTTGTTGACCCCTTTCACACGGGGATTTTAAAGGAGTCCAAACGGAACAAAACTGCCAAAAAGATTTTTTCCAAAACAGAAAAAGATCGGCAAGCTTGAGAATCAGGGCAGTGGGCCTGCAGGGACCCCACAAGCCCCCTAGCCGCGGCCACGTGGGCCCGCGCCTCCCAGGCTTGTGGGCTCCCTGGGCCACCTCTGCCCTAGGACTTTCGCCTATAAATTCCATAAAATCCCCAAAAAAATGAGGAGATCATCGAAAGTACTTTTCCACCGCCGCAAGCTTCTGTCTCCACAAGATCCCATCTAGGGCATGTTCTGGTGCCCTGTCGGAGGGGAGATTCGAATACGGAGGGCTTCTTCATCAACACCATGACCTCTTCGATGATGCGTGAGTAGTTCACCATAGACCTACAGGTCCATAGCAAGTAGTTAGATGGCTTCTTATCTCTCTTGGATCTTCAATACAAAGTTCTCTATGATCTTCATGGAGATCTATCCGATGTAATCTTCTTTTTCGGTGTGTTTTTCGAGATCCAATGAATAGTGGATTTATGATCAGATTATCTATGAATCTTATTTAAGTTTTTTCTGATCTCTCTTATGCATGATTATATCCTTGTAATTCTATTCGAGTTGTGGGTTTTGTTTGGCCAACTAGATCTATGATTCTTGCAATGGGAGAAGTGCTTGGTTTTGGGTTCATACCGTGCGGTGACCTCACCCAGTGACAGAAGGGGTAGCGAGGTAGGCATCGTGTTGTTGCCATCAAGGGTAAAAAGATGGGGTTTTCATCATTGGTTTGAGATTATCCCTCTACATCATGTCATCTTGCTTAAAGCGTTACTCTGTTCGTCATGAACTCAATACACTAGATGCATGATGGATAGCGGTCGATGTGTGGAGTAATAGTAGTAGATGCAGAAAGTATCGGTCTACTTGTCTCGGACGTGATCCCTATATGTATGATCATTGCCTTAGATATCGTCATGACTTTGTGCGGTTCTATCAATTGCTCGACAGTAATTTGTTCACCCACCATAATATTTGCTATTTTGAGAGAAGCCTCTAGTGAAAACTATGGCCCCGGGGTCTACTCCACACCATATTTTCAGCCTTACTCTTTTACTTCGTTGCATTTTCCGCCTTCAGATCTCACTTTGCAATCAATCTTGAAGGGATTGACAACCCCTTTATAGCGTTGGGTGCAAGCTCTATTGTGTTTGTTCAGGTACTCTGGACTTGATGAGATTCTCCTACTGGATTGACACCTTGGTTCTCAAACTGAGGGAAATACTTACTGCTCCTGTGTTGCATCGCCCTTTCCTCTTCAAGGGAAAAACCAACGCAAGCTCAAGAGATGACAGAAGATCTCTGTCGCCGTAGCAAGCCCCCTTCTTCTTCTTCTTCCTTGACCTCCTCCCTAGATGGGAGAAGGGTTTCCCCTCTCGTACATGGTCTCCATGGCTGCGGAGGGGCGAGAGCCCCTCCGAGATTGGATCTCTCTCTCTGTGTCCTTTTGTTTCTGCGCTCCCGGATTTTGCCTTTCACCGTTTCTTAAATTCCTGGAGATCCGTAACTCCGATTGGTCTGAAATTTTAACACGATTTTCTTCCGGATATTAGCTTTCTTGCGGAGAAAGAAGGGCCCCAACCGCCTTATGGATTGGTAACAAGCTTGCCTGCCGCGCCCTCGGGGGGTCGCGCCTCCTGGGCTTGTGACCTCCTCGGTCATCGTTTCACGTAGATTCTTCTTCCCAAAAATCATAAATATTCCAAAATAAATCCCCATAGGTTTTTTATTGCGTTTGGTATGGATAATCTCTGAAACAAAAAAAACACATAACAAACAGGAACTAGCAGTGGGCATTGGATCAATATGTTAGTCCCAAAAATAGTATGAAAAGTTGCCAAAAGTATATGAAAGTTGTAGAATAATGGCATGAAACAATCAAAAATTATAGATACGATGGAGACGTATCAGCATCCCCAAGCTTAATTCATGCTCGTCCTCGAGTAGGTAAATGATAAAAAAGATAATTTTTTGATGTGGAATGCTACCTAGCATAATCTTGATCATATAATCTAATCATGGCCTGAATACTAAAACACGAGTGATTCGAAGAAATAGTCTATCATTTGACATAAAGACAATAATATTTCAAGCATACTAATAAACAATCATGTCTTCTCAAAATATCATGGCCAAAGAAAGTTATCACTACAAAATCATATAGTCTAGCTATGCTCCATCTTCCCCACACAACGTATTTAAATCATGCGCAACCCCGGTTTTAGCCAAGCAATTGTTTCATACTTTAGTGTTCTCAAACCTTTTCAACTCTCACGCAATACATGAGCGTGAGCCATGGACATAGAACTATAGGTGGAATGGAATATGGTGGTGGTTGTGAGGCAAAAAGGAGGATATGGTCACATTAACTAGGCGTATCAACGGGCTATGGAGATGCACATCAATAGATATCAATGTGATTGAGTAGGGATTGCCATGCAAGAGATGCACAAGAGCTATAAGTTTATGAAAGCTCAAAAAGAAACTAAGTGGGTGTGCATCCAACTCACTTGCTCACGAAGACCTAGGGCAATTGAGGATGCCCATCTTTGGAATATACAAGCCAAGTTCTATAACGAAAATGCCCACTAGTATATGAAAGTGACAATATATGGGACTCTCTATCATGACGACCATGGTGCTACTTTGAAGCACAAGTGTGGTAAAGGATAGTATCATTCTCCCTCCTCTCTTTTTCTCTCATTTTTTTGTTTGGGCTCTTTGGCCTCTTTTTTTTCTTTTTTTCATTTTCATTTTTTTGTGGGCTCTTTGGCCTGTTTTATTACTTCCTCAAATGGGACAATGCTCTAATAATGATGATCATCACACTTCTATTTACTTACAACTCGATATTTAGAACAAAATATGACTCTATATGAATGCCTCAAGTGGTGTGGATGTGCAATGATGTAGCGTAGCAATGACATCAAAAAAAGGACAAGCCATGAAAACATCATGCTAGCTATCTTACGATCATGCAAAGCAATATGACAATGATGGTGCGTGTCATAATAAACGGAACAATGGAAGTTGCATGGAAATATATCTCGGAATGGCTATGGAAATGCCATAATAGGTAGGTATGGTGGTTGTTTTGAGGAAGGGTATATAGTGGGTGTAATGCACCGAAGAAAGTTATGCGGTACTAGAGAGGCTAGCAATGGTGGAAGGGTGAGAGTACGTATAATCCATTGACTCAACATTAGTCATTAAGAACTCACATACTTACTGCAAAAGTCTATTAGTAATCGAAACAAGGTACTACACGCATGCTCCTAAGGGAAGGGTTGGTAGGAGTTAACCATCGCGCGATCCCGACTTCCACACAAAGGATGACAATCAATAAATAAATCATTCTCCGACTTCGTCACATAATGGTTCACCATATGTGCATGCTACGGGAATCACAAACCGTAACACAAGTATTTCTATGAATACACAATTACTCATTAGCATGACTCTAATATAACATCTTCATGTCGCAAAACTATTGCAAGGAATCAAACATATCATATTCAGTGATCTACAAGTTTTATGTAGGATTTTATGACTAACCACGTGAATGACCAAGTCCTGTTAACTCTCTAAATAGGTATAAGTGAAGCATGAGAGTTTAATCTTTCTACAAAAGATATGCCCCGCTCTAACAAATATAAGTGAAGCAAAAGAGCATTCTACAAATGGCGGTTTTCTATGTGTAGGGAAACAGGCAATCCAAACTTCAAATGATATAAGTGAAGCACATGAAGCATTCTATAAAGGCATACTTAAAAGATATAAGTGAAGTGCAAAGAGCATTCTATAAATCAACCAAGGACTATCTCATACCAGCATGGTGCAAAAAATAAAAAGGAAAAATAAACACAAAACACGCTCCAAGCATTTGCACATATCATGTGACAAATAAAAATATAGCTCCGAGTAAAATTACCAATAGATTGTAGACGAAAGAGGGGATGCCTTCCAGGGCATCCCCAAGCTTAGACGCTTGAGTATTCCTTGAATATTACCTTGGGGTGCCTCGGGCATCCCCAAGCTTAGGCTCTTGCCTCTCCTTATTCCTTCATCCATCGTGGTCTCACCCAAAACTTGAAAACTTCAATCACACAAAACTCAACAAAACCTTCGTGAGATCCGTTAGTATAATAAAGTAAATCACCACTTTAAGTAATGTTGTGAACTCATTCCAAATTCATATTAGTATTATATCTACTGTAATACAACTTCACCATGGTTCATACCCCCCGATACTACCCATAGATTCATCAAAATAAGAGAACAATGCATAGAAAACAGAATCTGAACTTATACCATACTTCCGATACTCCAAAAATTCTGAAACATTATGAAAATTTGGGAAATTTGCATATCAATCAAAAGCAAAAAGAATCAACTCAAAATCTCTTTCTGGATAGGAATTAAAAATAATTTTGTGAGCAAAAAGTTTCTATCTTTTTCAGCATGATCAAACAACTATCACCCAAACTAATCATAAAGGCTTTACTTGGCACATTATTTTTATAATACAATGGAATTGTACAAGGGGATAATTATTTTTTAGAGAAAATTCCATGAAAAATTCTACATTGTTTCCATGAGCATGAACACAAGTGTTCAAGGTCGACCCTCACTTCCGCAATGCATCACCTTTCAATCTTTTCTCTTTTTTGAAAATTTTTTAAGTTACCCTCTATATTTTTTTGTTTTAAACTATATAAAAGAACTCAACAGAAATAAAAGACTCTCTAAAAATTCCAGGATGTCTCCCAGGAAGCGCTTTCTTTAAAGCCATTAAGCTAGGCATAATGTGCTCAAGTAATGGATCCACCCGGATCCCAAGGTATATCAAAGCCAATTTTAATTAACAATGATTTGTACTTTAGTAGTGAGCACAAGGTAACATATATCATGTAATGACGAAGTCTAACTCTCTTCCTATGCATTTGCATGTCATAAAAGAACAATTCATGCACATCAAGTAAAGGCCAATACATAGCATAAGCAGTTTGTTGCAATTTTATCGTATTGGAAACATAGAGAGGTGGAGATGTAGTTCCTCTCTTATAATAATTGCAAGTAGGAGCAGCAAGCAAATGCATATTATATTCATCAAAATCATCATGTGTAATAGTAGAAGGCAACCCATCTATGTAATCCCTAATAAGAGCAAACTTCTCCGATATAGTGTACCTGGGAGAGTTCAAAAAGATAATAGGACTATCATAAGTGGGTGCGATAGCAACAATTTCATGTTTAACATAAGGAACTATAGCAAGTTCATCTTCATAAGAATCATTCATATTGGCATCATGACCACAAGCATAGCAAGCATCAAGTTCATCGAAAAGGGATATTTCAAACGAATCCAAGGGAACATAGCAATCAACATAGCATTCATCCTTTGGTAAGGACGAAGGGAAATTAAACAATGTATGAGTTGAAGAGTTACTCTCATTAGAAGGTGGGCACGGGTAGCTAGTCCACTCTCCCTCCTTTTATTCTTCGCTCTCCTCGTCTTTTTTTTCATCTAATGAGCTCACAGTTTCAGCATTTTCTTCTTCCATAGTTTCGTGCAAAATATTAGTCTCTTCTTGGGCAGCGAAGAATTTCTCCATAAATCGATAAATATGGGCATTATATTCATAATGTGTATAACAATAACGAAGCATAACCAAATTTTCAGATCGGTAAACCGCATCATCATTATCACCACACCCTTTAAATAGAGCTTCAATTTCATAAGCACCCATAAAAGCAACAAACTCTTATATTTGTTCCACATTATAGTAATCGTATATACCATTAGCATAAGAAGCCAAGGTTTCATTAGCATTAAATTTACAAGAAAAGGGAAGGTGTTTGGCCTTCATCCTAGAGCAACAAGTAATATCATATCTCGAGCATAGCTCCCAAGCATACCATTTCAACATATGAATTTGATCCCATAATAGTTTCCCTTTTTGAGTCAAGCGATAATCCCTAAATTATTCACGTTGATTCAACGTGTATCCCATTATATAATTGAATGGGGTTTTCTCAGGATTATTTAAGAAGTGCATAATATTTTCCACATAACGAGCATCGAGGGTTTTAGGAGGTTCCCCATCTCCATGAGTAGCAAGTACACCTAATTTTTTTGGTATTTCGTGTTCCATATCCATAACTAAAGATAGAGAACAACTTAGAACAGCAAATAAATCTACTTAGTGATAAAGCAAACAAACACACACGAGAATATTCACCCCACGCTATTGCTCCCCCGCAACGGCGCCAGAAAAAGGTTTTGATAACCCACAAGTATAGGGGATCAATTTTAGCCTTTCTTGATAAGTAACAGTGTCGAACCCAATGAGGAGCTAAAGGTAGGACAAATATTCCCTCAAGTTCTATCAACCACCGATACAACTCTACGCACACTTTATGTTCACTTTACCTAGAGCAAGTATGAAACTAGAAGTACTTTGTAGGTGTGATAGGACAGGTTTGCAAGAAAAGAAAGAACACGTAAATAAAAACTAGGGGCTGGTTAGATAAAGAAACAATTACGTTAGTTTAACGAGTGTGGAAAAGTGGTGGTAGGAGTTGCGGAATTGTCCCTAAGCAATTGACTATGTTACTAGACCGATAGCAAGTTTTATGTGGGAGAGGCCACTGCTAGCATGTCATCCCTTACTTGGAATTCTATGCACTTATGATTCGAACTATTAGCAAGCATCCGCAACTACTAACGTTCATTAAGGTAAAACCCAACCATAGCAATAAGATATATTGGTCCCCCTTCAATCCCGTATGCATCAATTTCTATGCTAGGCTGAAGCTTCTGTCACCCTTGCCCTACAATACATAGTCCTATCAACATACTACTAACCCTATGGTGTGATCCACACACACGCTCATATGATGGACACCAAAGGACAGCAACATAACCACAAGAAAATTAAACCCATCATAGCAATTCATCAATCACCGATAGGACAACGAAAATCTACTCAGACATCATAGGATGGCAACACATCATTGGATAATAATATGAAGCATAAAGAACCATGTTCAAGTAGAGGGTACAGCGGGTTGCGGGAGAGTGGACCGCTGAATATAGATGGGGGAAGGTGATGGAGGTGTTGGTGAAGATGACGGAGGTGTTGGTGTAGATCGCCGTCACACGATGATGTCCCGGGCGGCGTTCCGGCGCCGCCGGGAGAGAGGGGGAGAGAGCCCCCCTTCTTCTTCTTCTTCCTTGACCTCCTCCCTAGATGGGAGAAGGGTTTCCCCTCTGGTCCATGTTCTCCATGGCGGCGGAGGGGCGAGAGCCCCTCCGAGATTGTGTCTCTCTCTTCGTGTCCTTCTCTTTCTACGCTCCTAGATTCTGCCTTTCACCGTTTCTTAAATTCCTAGAGATCCGTAACTCCAATTGGGCTAAAATTTTAACACGATTTTCTTCCAGATATTACATTTCTTGCGGCGAAAGAAGGGGCCCCAACCGCCTTAGGGATTGGTCACAAGCCTGCCAGCCGCGCCCTAGGGGGGTGCGCCTCCTGGGCGTGTGACCTCCTCGGGCATCGTTTCGCGTAGATTCTTCTTCCCAAAAATCATAAATATTCCAAAACAAACCCCGTAGGTTTTTATTGCGTTTGTACGTCGTTTGGTATGGATAATCTGCGAAACAAAAAACATGCAACAAATAGGAACTGACACTGGGCACTGGATCAATATGTTAGTCCCAAAAATAGTATAAAAAGTTGCCAAAAGTATATGAAAGTTGTAGAATAATGGCATGAAACAATCAAAAATTATAGATACGATGGAGGCGTATCAACACCCTACAAATCATCTCTGGATCCGCCGCCCCGGCATTCAAACGCAAGCTGCACACACGCCGATCCCGAGGCCGCGCACTAGATGAGCCGCCTGCTTTGTCGCCCAAGCAACCGAAGTCGACACCCAAGCCACCGGTCCGACATCCACACCGACCCCACGGCCACGCACCAGGATAGCCATCGATACTGTCACCCAAGCGACCAGTGCCGACACCCTTCCAAGAGAGCAAGATTCGGAGCCGCCGCTCCAACTTCCACGCCGACCCCGAGACCGCGCACCACTCGAGCTGATGGCTTGACCACAACATCCGCACGCTGGCATGGCAACATCACATGGCCGGGGCTTGTATGGTAAGGCCATGGCCTCCTAAGGCGGCGCCTCCAAGGAGGAACTGACGAGGATGCCATCGTTGCCCGTTCTGGCAGAACCCGGGAACTCAAACTTTCGCTTGGAGGAACCACCGCTGGTGAAGGCAGGAGATGAGCCGGAGCACCCAATAAAGTGCCTCCAACCAAGGTGGAGCTAGGCTTTCACCGGAGGCTCCCGCACTCCCGCCTCCGCCACCACCGAAGCCACAAGCCCACGCGATGTGCCGAAGCCGATGCACCGCCAGACGCGCTCGCAGCCACCGCCCACCTTCCCCTGCTGTTGCATCAATCGTAGCACCTCACACCACGGCAAACACCGTCGAGCCAAAAGTCATCCTGGGGCCGCCGCCCCAGCCTCCATGCACCATCACAATACCACCGCCGACCCCGGGACGTTGGTCGACCCCAATCCGCCCCCGCCAACCGGATCTCGGCGGAGAATCCCCAACCCCTACCTACCTCCCCGCCAGATCCGGGCGCGGGGCCCCGGATCTGCCCACGTCAGACCAATCCGAGTGGAGAGGGGCACTGGCGCCGAGGCCACCTCCACGCTCACCCGCTGCATGCCCATCGCCTCAGCACGCGCCCGTCGTGCGCCACGCCCGCGCATCTCCCTCGTCACTGCCACGCCACTCGTGGCCATCGTGAGTCTGTCGTCGCGTCATCCACCACACGGGCCACCGGATCCGCGTCGGCCAGCGTCGCAGCCGCCCCCGCGCGACGCGCCCGCCTGCCCTTACACGCCAGATCCGCTCGCGAGCCTTCCCGCGAAATCCGCCCACCACCTTCCCTGGAGCCGGCCTGGGCTTCGCCGACGGCCTCCTCACGCGACGGCAAGGTGAGGAGGAGGAGGGAGGGTGCAGTTGTGACGGCGCCGGAGGGATTCCCCCCGAGTAGCCTACGACGCCTACCCCCCTTTCTCTCTCTCTTCGTGTTTTATATCATTAAAATTATAGTACAAGTCACGTATAAATTAACCTCGCAAAACTCAAAATAAAGCAGAAAGCTAGTCTTTACACAAAGGAACACTAGTTAAGAAGTAAAAATACAATCAAGACCGAAGAATTCTCAGAGCTTGACACCGACGCCATCACCTGCATTTGGCACCATCACAACAGCGAGCAAACTAAAAAAATGATGGATCACCTTCATACCCGAGCTCGAAGCGGCTCCATCGTTAATATGCAGCTTTCCGGACCTCCAAGTTAGCTCACCAAAAGCGAAATCATTGTCGTTGAACGAATCGGATGGAGGCAACACCCAAGACATACCATCGAACTTCAGATCTGTCACCCCCATACGACTAAGATGTCGGAAGACAAAACCATACCTGTCATCCACAAACCATGAACCCAGATCCACCATCTTCCATGTTAGAAGGGAGAGAGGGATCGGTGAAATAGTTGATTGTATTGCGTGAGCCTCATGGGCATATATATAAGAGTACATGATCATCTTGGGGTACAAGTCGAGATAGAAACAAATCCTAGTCTATCATATACTCTCTCCGTCCCAAAATAAGTGTCTGAACTTTGTAGTAGCGCTAGTACAAAATTGTACTAAGCTTGAGACACTTTTTTGGGGCAGAGGAAGTACTTCTTAATAATCCTCTTACTCACCCCCCCCCCACACGCAGTCACAACCATAGCAAAGAATCCAAAGGTAAGCCGACGTTCATCTGAAGGTAAGCCGACATTCATCCTCCCACAGTCGTAATGGTCGATGCATCGCGCAAGTTATGGCTAAAGTGAAAAACCGACGAGGTTGCTCAAGCAAGGCGGTAGCCCTCTGTGCTGATGTCGAGGTAGCAGAGAGCTTACAGTGGTGTAGCCGTAGTTCAAGTAGCCATGCAAAGAACATCGTCGTCGATGTCGAGTCGGGGTGGCTGGAGTTGAGGTAGTCGGCGTGGAGTCGCGAACGCAAGGAGGCGTCGAGTTAGGCGTGGGCGCAATGATACGTCCATTTTGCATCATGTTTTCATGTTGATATTTATCGCTTCCTTGGCTATTATTTCACTTCACGGTAGTATTCTTATGCCTTTTCTCTCTTATTTTGCAAGGTTTACATGAAGAGGGAGAATACCGGCAACTGGAATTCTGGCCTCAAAGTGGAGCAAAGTTGAGATACCTGTTCTGCACAACTCCAAACGCCGTGAAAATCAACGGAGACCTTTTTCCCAATATATAAAAAATACTAGGCCGAAGAAGTACCGGAGGAGGGCCAGGGGGTGGCCACAAGCCCGCACGGCGCGACCCCCCCCCCCCCCCCCAGGCCGCGCCATGGGGGCTTGTGGGCACCCTGTTGGCCCACTTGCCCCCCTCTTTTGCTATATGGAGGGTTTCGTAAAGGAAAAAATCAGAAGGGAGCTTTTTCGTGGTTTCGCCGCCGCCACGAGGCGGAACTTGAGCAGAACGAATCTAGAGCTCCGGCAGGACAATCCTGCCGGGGAAACTTCCCTCCTGGAGGGGGAAATCGTCGCCATCGTCATCACCAACACTCCTCTCATCGGAGGGGACTCTTCACCATCAACATCTTCATCAGCACCATCTCATCTCCAAACCCTAGTTCATCTCTTGTAACCAATCTCCGTCTCGCGACTCCGATTGGTACTTGTAAGGTTGCTAGTAGTGTTGATTACTCTTTGTAGTTGATGCTAGTTGGATTACTTGGTGGAAGAGTTTATGTTCAGATCCTTGACGCTACTCATTACACCTCTGATCATGATTATGATTATGCTTTGTGAGTAGTTACTTTTGTTCCTAAGGACATGGGATAAGTCATGCTAATAATAGTCATGTGAATTTGGTATTCGTTCGGTATTTTGATATGTTGTATGTTGTTTTTCCTCTAGTGGTGTTATGTGAACGTCGACTACATAACACTTCACCATTATTTGTGCCTAGAGGAAGGCATTGGGAAGTAGTAAGTAGATCATGGGTTAATAGAGTGATAGAAGCTTAAACCCTAGTTTATGCGTTACTTCGTAAGGGGCTGATTTGGATCCACTAGTTTAATGCTATGGTTAGACTTTGTCTTAATTCTTATTTCGTAGTTGCGGATGCTTGCGAGAGGGGTTAATCATAAGTGGGATGCTTGTCCAAGTAAGGGCAGTACCCAAGCGCCGGTCCACCCACATATCAAACTATCAAAGTAACGAACGTGAATCATATGAACATGATGAAACTAGCATGACAGAAATTCCCGTGTGTCCTCGGGAGCGTTTTTCCTCCTATAAGACTTTGTTCAGGCTTGTCCCTTACTACAAAAGGGATTGGGCCACTTTTATGCACCGTTGCTACTTTTGTTACTTGTTGCTTGCTACAAATCATCTCACCACACAATCATTTGTTACCGACAATTTCAGTGCTTGCAGATTTTTCCTTGCTGAAAACCACTTGTCAAATCCTTCTGCTCCTCGCTGGGTTCGACACTCTTACTTATCGAAAGGACTAAGATTGATCCCCTATACTTGTGGGTCATCATGCACCGGGAAGAAGACATAATTGACAATGCGTCACGCCGGGTTTGCCAAGCTCGGGGACACTCCATGGATGAAGGCATGCAATGGTGTTGTCAGCACCGGGCATGCGTAGACGGACGAAGGCAATGTTGAGGATGTGTGGCTCTAGGTTTGTCATGCCTAGGAACGTGTTGGAAATATGCCCTAGAGGCAATGATAAATAGTTATTATTATATTTCATGTTACAAGATAATCGTTTATTATCCATGCTATAATTGTATTGAATGAAAGCATAGATACATGTGTGGATACATAGACAAAACAATGTCCCTAGCAAGCCTCTAGTTGGCTAGCCAGTTGATCAATGGTAGTCAAGGTTTTCTGACGATATGCAAGTGTTGTCACTTGATAACTGGATCACATCATTAGGAGAATCATGTGATGGACTAGACCCAAACTATGAACGTGGCATATTGATCGTGTCGTTTTATTGCTATTGTTTTCTAGGTGTCAAGTATTTGTTCCTATGACCATGAGATCATGTACCTCACTGGCACCGGAGGAATACCTTGTGTGCATCAAATGTCTCAACGTAAATGGGTGACTATAAAGGTGCTCTACAGGTATCTTTGAAGGTGTCCGTTGAGTTAGTATGGATCAAGACTGGGATTAGTCACTCCGTGTGACGGAGAGGTATCTCAGGGCCCACTTGGTAATACAACATCACACACAAGCCTTGCAAGAAATGTGACTAAGTGTAAGTCACAGGATCTTGTATTACGGAATGAGTAAAGAGACTTGCCGATAACGAGATTGAAATAGGTATGCGGATACCGACGATCAAATCTCGGGCAAGTAACATACCGAAGGACAAAGGGAATGACATACGGGATTATATGAATCCTTGACACTAAGGTCCAACCACTAAGATCTTCGGAGAATATGTAGGATCCAATACGGGCATCCAGGTCCCGCTATTGGATATTGACCGAGGAGTGCCTCGGGTCATGTCTACATAGTTCTCGAACCCGCAGGGTCTGTACACTTAAGGTTCGATGAAGTTTTAGTATAGTTGAGTTATATGTGTGGTTACCGAATGTTGTTCGGAGTCCCGGATGAGATCACGGACGTCACGAGGGTTTCCGGAATGGTCCGGAAATGAAGATTGATATATAGGATGGTTTCATTTGGTCATCGGAATGTTTCGCGCAATTCCGGCAGTGTGCCGGGAGTGACGAATCGGTTCCGGGTGTTTACCGGGAGGGGCTCACCCACCCGGGAGTGAGCCCAAGGCCCTAGGGTGGTGCACCATGTACTTATTGGGCTGGTGGAGTCATCCCAAGAGGGCTATGGTGCCACATAAGAAAATACCAAATCAAAAGAAGAAGAAGAAAGGAAAGAGGGAGTTGGGAAGGAAGAGGAGGACTCCTCCTTCCCAAATCGAATTGGAGGAGGAGTCCTCCTCCTCCTGGCGGCTGGCGCACCTTGAGGCCCTTGTGCCTCAAGGCTTTCCCCTCCCCTCCTCCTATATATAGTGGTGGTTTAGGGCTTTTTGAGACACAACTTTGCCACGTGCAACTCAGGGCTATTCCACATAGTTTTACCTCTAGATCGAATTTCTGCGGAGCTCGGGCGGAGCTCGGGCGGAGCCCTGCAGGAGTAGATCGTCACCACCACTGGAGCACCGTGACGCTGCCGGAGAACACATCTACTTCTCCGTCTTGCTTGCTGGATCAAGAAGACCGAGATCATCGTCGAGCTGTACGTGTGTTGAACGCGTAGGTGCCGTCCGTTTGGCGCTAGATCGGAACCGTTCGTGGGACGGATCGTGACCAATATATCACATCACGTCGTTGGCCATATCTTATCACAAGCATACCCTGCAAAAACAAGTTAGACATCCAATATATCACATCACGTCATTGGCCACATCCAATGTATCTAGTATGATCGCATCTTACTTACGCAAAGACCACAACGGAGATGTGCAAATTGCTATTTAACCTCTCCAAGGACTGCCTCGGTCAAAACCAATTCAACTAAAGTTGAAGAAACCGACACCCGCCAGTCATCTTTATGCAACGAGGTTGCATGTCAATCGATGAAACCAGTCTGTCGTAAGCGTACGAGTTATGTCGATCGGGGCCGCTTCAATCCAACAACACCGCCGAATCGAGAAAATACTAAGGAGGGCAGCAAATCGAACATCACCGTCCACAAAACCTTTTGTGTTCTACTCGAGATAACATCTACGCATGAACCTAGCTCATGATGCCACTATTGGGGAATGTTGCTTGGGAAACAAAAACTTTACTAGGCACACGAAGACCTATCATGGTGATGGCCATCTACAAGTGGAGATTAGATCTACATACCCTTGTAGATCGCACAGTGGGAAGCGTTACGAAACGCGGTTGATGTAGTGGAACGTCTTCACGTCCCTCGAACCGTCCCACGAACCGTCTCGCGGTCCGTCCCACGATCCGCTCCGATCTAGCGTCGAACGGACGGCACCTCTGCGTTCAGCACAAGCACAGCTCGACGATCATCTCGGCCTTCTTGATCCAGCAAGCAAGAAGAAGAAGTAGATGAGTTCTCCTACAGCGTGACGATGCTCCGGTGGTGGTGATGATCTACTCCTGCAGGGCTCCGCCCGAGCTCCACAGAAATCTGATCTAGAGGTAAAACTATGGGGAATAGCCCTGAGTTGCACGTGGAAAAGTTGTGTCTCAAAAATCCCTAAACCACCAATATATATAGGAGGAGGGGAGGGGCCAGCCTTGAGGCACAAGGTCCTCCTCTTCCTTCCCACCTCCCTCTTTCCTTTTTTTCTTCTTTTCTTTTGGTATTTTCTTATGTGACACCACAACCCACTTGGGCCTTGGGCTCACTCCTGGGTGAGTGGGCCCCTCCAGGTGAACACCCGGAACCCATTCATCACTCCCAGTACACTCCGGAATTGCCTGAAACTTTCCGGTGACCAAATGAAACCATCCTATATATCAATCTTCGTTCCCGTACCATTCCGGAAACCCTCGTGATGTCTGTGATCTCATCCAGGACTCCGAACAACATTCCGTAACCACACATATAACTCAACTATACTAAAACATCATCGAACCTTAAGTGTGCATACCCTGCAGGTTCGAGAACTATGTAGACATGACCCGAGGCACTCCTCGGTCAATATCCAATAGCGGGACCTGGATGCCCATATTGGATCCTACATATTCTCCGAAGATCTTATCAGTTGAACCTCTGTGTCAAGGATGCATATAATCCCGTATGTCATTCCCTTTGTCCTTCGGTATGTTACTTGCCCGAGATTCGATCGTCGGTATCCGCATACCTATTTCAATCTCGTTACCGTCAAGTCTCTTTACTCGTTCCGTAATTGTAACCACTAAGATGCGGCCCTTTCCTTATTTGGGGGCGAGACCTCAAAAGGGGAAAGGGGCGCATCTATGCGTTTCGCAAACGGGATAATCATCACAATACATAATTAAAAGAGTAACAAGTAGGTCATACACTTGCCATCTGTTAAGAATATAGCATATAGCTTACAGACACACATTATTCAGAGTAGTAGAAGGTCCAGCTACGGAATTAAACAGAAAAAATAGATGATCTAAAACATCCCGTATGCTGGCCCATGATCACGACCACGGCCTCAGTCTTCCGGATAGTTCACATACAGACGGCCAGGGTCCTCATCGAACTCCCACTTCAGCTGGTTGTCATCAGGATCTCATGCGTCGGGCGTACCTGTACCTGTTGGGATTTGTAGGAATCTGTGAGTCACGGGGAATCAGCAATCTAATGACCTTGGTATCGAATCTAGCCAAGTTATTAGGTGAGGAAGGTTCAGTGTATAAGTTTGCAGCAACCTAAGCATATATGGTGGCTACTTTACGATGATCGGAGTAATCATATGGTGGTCTATGCGAGCGATCGAAGACTAGGTTGATCACTAAGTGATCCTGAACACCTACTTACGTCAAACATAACCCCACCATGTTCTCGATCGGAGAGCAATCTCCGAAGGAGACAGTCACGGTTACGCACACAGTTGACAGTTTCATTAGAGTTACTTCAAGTTGTCTAGAACCGGATGTTAACAAAATATCCACATTTCCCACATAACCGCGGGCACGGCTTTCCGAAATATTAAACCCTGTAGGGGTGCTCCAAATAGTTCATCACAAACTGCCACGGGCTGCAAAGTAATCCTCTATCACGAAACTCGTGATCTCGTCGGATTCCTTAGAGGATAATCTCAACTTTGAGGAGACCCAAAGTTTCACCGGAATCCCTATACGCAAGATATATCGCCAAGGTAAGACAAATCTGGCAAGACCTCCCATCGTGTCGACGAACCTGATAGGAGCTGCGTATCTCGTTCTCAGGACTCGACGGATTGTCCAAACATCCGATAGGCCAATCATAGAGTTGCCCCTGGTAGCCATCGGCGGTTGACAGGGTGGACCAACACTCATGAGGAGCACTGGCCCTGGTTGTTGATTAAATCCTCGGGGTAGCTATTCCCTATGCAGATTATTATTAGAGTGTGAGCAGATTAAAACCAAAGTGGGTCCTGCCAGACAAGCCTTAACACTACACGATTTATCAAGGGGGTCCCCATAACAACCCTGAACGTTTTAGGAGCGATCTGTTATGGAATCAAACACCGGTACCCGAAACTAAGGCGACAATAACGGAATCAATCACCCGGCAAAAGTCTAGGCCTTCCGTCATTTACCAAGTATATAGGTGCATTAATTCAATAGCAGTTGACATCATGATATCAAAATAAAATACCCATGTTATCACATGAGACAGCTGGCACCTGCAACTAGCAAAGCTATACATTAGAGGTTGAGCAAGCCTACTTAGCCCAACAACATTTGCTAGGATAGGGAAGTGTTTGGGTTCATGGCAAAGACAGGTGTCATTTATATCAAGTGGTAGGCAGCGATCATGTAACGAAGAAAACGTGATTCTAAGCATAACAAAGCTAGAAACGGTGTCAAGGTCACGGTCATCTTGCCTGTGATGTATTCATCTTGGAACTGCTCTTGATCTTCCTGCACGTACTCTCCAGAATCCACATACTCGCTCTCTGTTCCCGATGCTACCCAAGATAAGATAATAGTCAATGAACACCGGGAAAACATAATGTAACAATCAATATGATGCATGTGTGAAAAAGGAAGCATGCATTACTAATCTACTCACTTTCATATGCATTTGTTGAGGTAATTGAATTAATGAAAAAACTTCAAATTAAGTTATCTTGACATGCATGAATATGGCATGAACATCTGCATCATGAGAAAACGATACAAAAACATATAAAGAACGTAGAGAACGGAGTCACGGATCAACCAGAAACTACAAAACAAGTTTCAAAAGCCTACGATTCAAAAGAGCCACAAACACACTCTAATGGGCACTCCCTGGTGTTACCAGGTTTCCACATGCTCAAGCAACAAAATATAAGTGGGGTGGTGCATGGGAACACACCACGCCATCAACAATGCCCACACAAGCTTCAAATCAACACAAACATGCAATCTGTTTTCCAACAGCAACATAACAGTTTGCCTACAATATTTAAAGTAGCCACAGCCATCTAAATGAATCAAACAAGATATGAGGCAAAAGCCATCCAAAATCTCTACAACCCTGTACAAGAATCTAATGCAAAGGAATCACCCATAAGCATATCTATAGACACTAACTTGGACAGAATATCACAGATTCTGGGACTTAGTGAAAATCACAGATTTTCACGAGCTGCTTATGCTCTGAAGCATTTTGGCAGCCTCCAAAATGATGTCTACAGGAAGTGCATAAGCATGAAATTTAACAGGGAGCTAAACAAACATGAAAGCTCACAAACCTTAGTTTGTTTCATGGGCTGATTTCCAACAGAGGAGCTAATTCACACATGACAACAGTGGAAGAAAATAACATCAGATTCTCAGACTTGGTGAAAATCACAGGGTTTCACAAATCTGACATTTTCAGCCAAGTGTGAACTTTGACAGGGCACGATAGGTGCATACAAATTCCTAAGAACAAAAAAAATGGCCCATGCTATAGAGGGGTTCACCCTCTACCACTACATCAAGGAATCAGCCTCAAAGGGTCAAGGCACCACCTAATGCAAAGCATTAAACATGGCATCATATCAGAAAATAACAGTTTCATGAAGTTGCTCTAAAGTGAAATCTGATTGCACCAATGGATTCCTGGGACGATTCTACCCCAAAAACATATATAATACATGGGTACTTGCATGTAACTACAAGGCACAAAGCTAGCTCGAAAATATCACCTAGAATCCTATAACTACAAATGTCTAACATCACATGTAAAACTAGCACATATTGCATCATCTACACATGCACTTCCTAGGACAAGAACAACTTATCTAGGCCTAGCATGGATCCACTAACATGGTCACACAAACATATGGAAATGTGGTTATCCACACACACACACATGTGCACTCACATACACATGCACATGTGTATATGGACTCAAACCACACCATCTACACCTACACATGCACACACACAATCACAATTCACAACAACACCACTTGCATAGTGGCAAGCATGAGGGGTTAGGCCCTCATGCACAAGTGCATATGCACCCATGCACACACACTCACATACATGAGCACACACACGCACATACATGTGCTCACACATACACACTCAAGTGCATACACTCACACATACACTACACCCTATGCCTCAATGAAATAAAACAACACCCCCTGGTTTTTTAGAAGAAAAGAACAACAATATGTTTCAAAATAAAAAGGAAAAGAAAAAAATAAAACAAGGAAAACAAGGGAGGCCATGGGGATCGAACCCACAACCCTTGTGCAAGAC